>NW_025960851.1:230484-350444 GCF_023159225.1 Perognathus longimembris pacificus | reverse complement strand
CAGCAGCGTAACCGCCACTCTGTCGCCGGCAGGAGGCCCAGCGCAGCGGCGGCCGTGGTGTGAGCCCCCCCCCCCCCCGCCACTCACCAGCCGCAGGTTCTTCATGGCCTGGGGGAACATGGCTTGGTGCAGCTGCAGCTTGCCGACCTTCATCACCTGCACGCCTCTCACGGGGTGGCTGCCCGGGAAGAAGACCCTGGGGAGAGCAGAAGCGGGGCGGTCAGGGCCGTCCTCGCGGGGCGCCTCACCAGGAGGCTGTGGGGTGCGGGCGGCGTCGGCCGTGAGCGCCTGGGCCCTGAGGGGGAGACCAGCCTGGCCAGCCAGAAGGCGGCACCCAGAGCGCCCTCTGCATCAGAGGAAGCCCCAGGGGAGGACTGGACGCAGGACTGGAGGGAGGGGCGGGGGGGAGGGGTGGGGAGGGAAGGGAGGAGGGAGGGGCGGAGGGGGAAGTGGAGGGAGAGGGGGAGGGAGAGGAGGGAGGGGCGGAGGGAGGGGTGAAGGGAGGGGCAGAAGGAGGAGCGGAGGGAGGACTGGAGGGAGGAGCAGAGGGAGGGGCGGAGGGAGGGGTGGAGGGAGGGACTGGAGGGAGGAGCAGAGGGAGGACTCGAGGGAGGGGTGAAGGAGGACTGGAGGGGAGGGGCGGAGGGGAGGACTGGAGGGGGGGGGCGGAGGGAGGGGCGGAGGGAGGGGAGGAGCGGAGGGAGGACTGGAGGGAGGGCGGAGGGAGGGGTGGAGGGAGGACTGGAGGGAGGACTGGAGGGAGGGGCGGAGGGAGGAGCAGAGGGAGGGGCGGAGGGAGGACTGGAGGGAGGGGCGGAGGGAAGGGTGGAGGGAGGGGCGGAGGGAGGGGTGGAGGGAGGGGCGGAGGGAGGGGTGGAGGGAGGACTGGAGGGAGGGGCGGAGGGAGGGGTGGAGGGAGGGGTGGAGGGTTCTCCTAAGAAAACACGATTAGGGAAGCAAGCCCGGCCCCTGGGCTGACGGCGGGCGGTCCGGCGCGGCCTGGACAGATGGAAGTTCCTGCCCCTCTCCCGAGCAGATCCTTCCCGCTCAGCTCGAGGGCCCCAGGGCCGGCTCCGGGGTGCAGGCTCCCCCCCCCCCCCCCCCCCCCCCCGTCTCTGAGATGAGGCTGCCCGCGGTGCGCACGCAGGAGGAACCGCGACCACGCGGAGTGGAGCCCAGAACGCTGCCGCCGGCCTCAGGGGAACAGTCAGCGCAATCCGGACTGGAGAACCTTCTAGATGGGACGCACCCGGGAACTTCTTGGCAGGTGGGGTCAGGTCTGAGGCCCCCCGGTGAGGCGGGGCGGGAGGCGGGCCCCCAGCACGCAGCCTGCGCACACTGGGTGTGCAGCGGTGTTGCCCGGGGCACACTGGGTGTGCAGCAGTGTGTGGTTGCCCGGGCACACTGGGTGTGCAGCGGTGTGTTGCCCGGGGCACTCTGGGTGTGCAGCGGTGTGTTTGCCCGGGGCACTCTGGGTGTGCAGCAGTGTGTTGCCCGGGGCACTCTGGGTGTGCAGCGGTGTGTTGATTGGGGCACTCTGGGTGTGCAGCGGTGTGTTGATCAGGGCACCTCTGGGTGTGCAGCGGTGTGTTTGATTGGGGCACTCTGGGGTGTGCAGCGGTGTGTTGCCCGGGGCACTCTGGGGTGTGCAGCAGTGTGTTGCCCGGGGCACTCTGGGTGTGCAGCGGTGTGTTGATTGGGGGCACACTGGGTGTGCCAGCAGTGTTGATCGGGGCACTCTGGGTGTGCAGCGGTGTTGATTGGGGCACTCTGGGTGTGCAGCGGTGTGTTGATCGGGGGCACTCTGGGTGTGCAGCGGTGTGTTGATTGGGGCACTCTGGGTGTGCAGCGGTGGTGTTGCCCGGGGCACTCTGGGTGTGCAGCAGTGTGTTGCCCGGGGCACTCTGGGTGTGCAGCGGTGTTGATTGGGGCACTCTGGGTGTGCAGCGGTGTGTTGCCCGGGGCACTCTGGGTGTGCAGTGGGTGTGTTGATTGGGGCACTCTGGGGTGTGCAGCGGGTGTGTTGATTGGGGCACTCTGGGGTGTGCAGCGGTGTGTTGATTGGGGCACTCTGGGTGTGCAGCAGTGTTGATCGGGGCACTCGGGGTGTGCAGCGGTGTGTTGATTGGGGCACTCTGGGTGTGCAGTGGTGTGTTGATTGGGGCACTCTGGGTGTGCAGCGGTGTGTTGATTGGGGCACTCTGGGTGTGCAGCGGTGTGGTGATTGGGGCACTCTGGGTGTGCAGCAGTGTTGATCGGGGCACTCTGGGTGTGCAGCAGTGTTGATTGGGGCACTCTGGGTGTGCAGCAGTGTTGATTGGGGCACTCTGGGTGTGCAGCAGTGTTGATTGGGGCACTCTGGGTGTGCAGCGGTGTGTTGATTGGGGCACTCTGGGTGTGCAGCAGTGTTGATCGGGGCACTCTGGGTGTGCAGCGGTGTTGATTGGGGCACTCTGGGTGTGCAGCGGTGTGTTGATTGGGGCACTCTGGGTGTGCAGCGGTGTGTTGATTGGGGCACTCTGGTGTGCAGCGGTGTGTTGATTGGGGCACTCTGGGTGTGCAGCGGTGTGTTGATTGGGGCACTCTGGGGTGTGCAGCGGTGTGTTGATTGGGGCACTCTGGGTGTGCAGCGGTGTGTTGATCGGGGCACTCTGGGTGTGCAGTGGTGTGTTGATTGGGGCACTCTGGTGTGCAGCAGTGTTGATTGGGGCACTCTGGGTGTGCAGCGGTGTTGATCGGGGCACTCTGGGTGTGCAGCGGTGTTGATCGGGGCACTCTGGGTGTGCAGCAGTGTTGATTGGGGCACTCTGGGTGTGCAACAGTGTTGATCGGGGCACTCTGGGTGTGCAGCGGTGTGTTGATTGGGGCACTCTGGGTGTGCAGCGGTGTTGATCGGGGCACTCTGGGTGTGCAGCGGTGTTGATCGGGGCACTCTGGGTGTGCAGCAGTGTTGATGGGGCTCTCTGGGTGTGCAACAGTGTTGATCGGGGCACTCTGGGTGTGCAGCAGTGTTGATCGGGGCACTCTGGGTGTGCAGCAGTGTTGATTGGGGCACTCTGGGTGTGCAACAGTGTTGATCGGGGCACTCTGGGTGTGCAGCGGTGTTGATCGGGGCACTCTGGGTGTGCAGCAGTGTTGATTGGGGCACTCTGGGTGTGCAACAGTGTTGATCGGGGCACTCTGGGTGTGCAGCGGTGTGTTGCCCGGGGCACTCTGGGTGTGCAGCGGTGTGTTGCCCGGGGCACTCTGGGTGTGCAGCGGTGTGTTGATCGGGGCACTCTGGGTGTGCAACGGTGTGTGTGGCTGCCCGGGGCGGAGGCGCTGACTCGGCAGTTCACAGAGGGAGAGGTGACGGAGCTTGGTGGGGCCGGGAAGGCTTCCTGGAGGGGAATCAGGACACAAACTGGCTCCCAACGGGAGGGGCCGGGCGGGAGGCTGGGCCCGGAGCACGCGGATGCCCCTGCTGTCCCCGCCACACCGACCCCGCAGCCCCGGCTCGAGGCCCTTTGTCTCTGAGCTCCGGGTAAGCGATATTCTCCCCTGCGCCCCCTGCGGCCCGGGGCGGGAACTTTCCATTGACGCTGACAAGAAGCAGCAAGCAGAGCTGGGGACACCGCACCGGGCAGGGGAAGGGCAGCCTCTCTGTGGAAGGGGGAGGGGGAGAAACCAAGGAGCCACCTGGCCGGGGCTGACCTGGCCCCCGAGGCCGCGCCGGGCAGCGTCCCCGCCCCCACACAGAGCCAGCACCGCGCGCCGCTGCGACCGAGAAGTTCAGATCCGCCGACAAAAGGGCCTACGTGCAGGACGCCATTATCAGAGGCACAATCGCCCCGAAAAGCACACCTGGATTCAGAATTTGATTTTATTGCCGTGAATGTGGCACATTAAATTCAGAGACCAAAAAGTAATTTTATACTAATAATCTCTCTGCCGAGTGGGCGCCTGCCATGTCAGCGAGCGGAAGGAAAGCCTTCGGTTCTGCGATGAGCGATTAGGCCGCACCGGGGTGTGGGGAGATTAACCCGAGCTCGGGCTCCCGGGGAGGGGGGTTCTGCACAACGTGTCACTGAGCGGACTCTCCTCGGTGGGGGCTGACGCGAGCCGCCCTCCGGAGCCCCAGCTGACCCAGGATCAGACGCCGCAGGGCACAGGCCCCGCTCCCCAGGCTGCCCTGCAGGTGGCTGCCCAGGGCGGGGCTGGCTGGGATGAAGGGCGGGCTGGGGATGTGCAGGGAGGGGCGGCATCCGCTCAGCCGTGGGCGGGGGGGCCTGGGCAGGCCGGGGGCCTGGGGCAGGCCGGGGCGTGGGGCCTGCGCCGTCGCCGCACAGAAGCCCAGCGAGTCCTCGAGCCTGGGGAACAGCAGTTAAGTTGCAGAAATGAGGGAAATAAAATCATGACGTTGAGAGAAGTGGGGAACCCAGAGAGCCTAGCACAGAGCCGGGGGGCCAGGGAGCAGCCAGGCCACGGGACGGAGGAGCCCCTGGTGTGAGAGGGAGGACTGGGCGTGACCAGGGGTGACGGGGAGGACTGGGCTGGTGTGATGGAGGAGGACCGGGGGTGATGGAAGAAGACTGGGGGTTATGGGGAGGGACTGGTGGTGATGGGGGAGGATTGGGGCTATGGGGAGGACCGGGGGTGATGGAAGAGGACTGGGGGTTATGGGGAGGACCAGGGGTGAGAGGGAGCCCCTGGTGTGACGGGGAGGACTGGGGGTGATAAAGAGGACCAAGGGTGATGGGGAGGACCAAGGGTGATAGGGAGGACCAGGAGTGATGGGGTGGACCGGGGTGATGGGGAGGACTAAGGGTGATGGGGAGGACTGGGAGTGACAGTGAGGACAGGGAGGACCGGGGATGATGGGGAGGACTGGAGGTGACGGGGAGGACCGAGGTGACGGGGAGCACCAGGCATGTGAGGGCCTCCACACACCACCTGCCAGTCTTCCCTCCTTCCCCGTGGCTACAGGCGCTATTATTGAAGAGGGGCTGGCTGAGAAGATTTCATTGGACAAGGAATGAGAAAAGCAGAAAGGAGACCCCAGAGGCCAAGAGACCCGAGCGAGGACGGTGGCCGTGGGAACGGAATCGAGGCACGCCTGGCTGCGGAGCTGGCTCCCCCGCAGGGGACGCTGCCGACCTCCCCAGAGACCCCCAGGCCAGTCCACCGCGCCCCGGGCACCCGATGGAGTGCCCCACCCTCCAGGCTGGGGAATGCCGGCTTGCGTGGAGGTGGTCTTTGGGCTTCGGTGGCGACGTGTGTGAGTCGGGAAGTCTGATGGGCAGCAGGGCGCGCACAGCGGCCTTTGGCCCGACCGCAAGCACCAAGGTCTGGCCGTCACATTTCCCCGGGGGGCGAGACTCAGGGAACTGGGCCTGTGTTCAGGTAGAAGGACACAGAGGAGAGAGCTGGAGGGCAGCACCTCCGGAAGTCCCGCAGAGCGTCTCTGAGCGGCGCTTCATTAGAGAAAGCACCTTTGCCACTGACAGGGAGGACAAAGCACTGGGGTCTGCCTTTTCAAAGTCAGACACAAAGCATACGACGGGACCTAAAGAGCTTACCGTGTCTGACACTGTACTTAGAGAAAGCACACAGCTCCAGCACTGTGAGTTCCACGTGGAAAAGGTGGAATTCTGATACAAACAGAAGACCCACTGCTTTGTAACTCCTGAAGAAGTATGTGATGTGTCTCTAGATGAAACCGTTAGAGGAACGCATGGTGGAGAACGCCACTGCGGTGGGGTGGGGTGGGGTGGGGTGCTGCCATCCAAACTCACCAACCAGTCTTCCAGCACTGAAGGGGAGCACGGACAGGAGGTGCTGGCTGGCACGGTGCAGCATTTCCTGCACACCACCCCTGCCACACGGAGCTGAGCCAAACCAAGCTGAGCGAACCCGACGGAACCCCACCCAACCAAATGGAACCGAACCAAACCCACGAGCCACACCGACTCTTACCAAACCCACAGGATTAAATGCCACTTCACAGGAAAAGCAGCTGCACAGGCTGGGAAGCCGGAAAATCTACAAGACCTCGATCCAGGGTCATTAACAGGTCAATGTGTGAAAAGAAAAAAAGGCAGTAAGGGAAGAACAGTGCAGAGTAAGAGACCTAAGGTAGAATAGCCACTTTTCATATGTAGACCTTGTGCAGACTAACTCAAAGAAACAATGGTAAAAAGGGCATTTCTCAGAGAAGCAAGGCAATCTGAACACGAAAGAAGAGAACGTCTTTGTTTCCAAGACAGCAGCTAAAGTGCACTGGGATTAGGCAGTGGGAGGCCTGAGATTTGCTTTAAATGTCTGCAGTAAGTTCTACTGTGTATGCACACCACATTTTCTTGACCCAATTCATCCACGGAGGGGCATCTTGGCTAAGGTGAATAGTGCTACAGTGAACATGGTTGTGCTGATGGCTTTACTGCAGCCTTGTTTGTGTTCTATTGGGTAAGTGGAGCGAAATGACTGGACCATGGGATAGTTCTATGCTTCGTTTTCTAAAGAAACCCACACTGTTTTCCAGAGTGGTTGAACAAGTTTATATCCCCACCAAGAGTGTATTAGGGTTCGCTAACTCACGAGGGCCGTTGTCCCTGCCAGCACCTGTTATTGTCTGTTTTCTTGATGATGGCCATTCTAACTGGGGTGAGGTGGAATCTCAGTGCTGTTCTAAATTGCATTTCCTTTATTGGCAGAGATGTTAAGCATTTATTCATGTGTTTATTGGCCATTTTTACTTCTTCTGAAAAGTCTCTCTTCAAGTTATTATTATCCCACCTATTAATTGGATTGTTGGTTTTTTGATGATTTAATCTTTTGAGTTCTATACATATTTTGGATATTAGGCTCTTCTCCGGTGTACAGTTGTCAAAAATCTCTGCTCATTTTGTAGGGTTTCTTTTTTGCGAAGTGGAAATCTCAAAAATTGATGCAATCCCATTACCAAGACTTTGATTTGTTGTGCTTCTGGATCTTTTCTTCGAAAGTTTCTACCAGTGTCAAGGAGCCCTGTCTCCCCAGATGTTTCTAGTGGACAGACTGAGCAAATGCCTTCTCTTAAGAGAATATGATCTTAGGTTTATTTTTTGTCCAGCTCTGTGATAATTTATGTCAGAACCAATGACAAGTGTTTAAACATCACTAACTTGAAAGATTTGCTGGATGCTTTATAGGTAACAGAACTTTCAGGCGCAGTAACAATGTCAATAATAGAGGATCAGATCTGACAAGCTGGATTATGACTTGCTTGGAAACGGTTCCGAGAGGATGGGGCTCCCACGGGCGGAGGGCCCTGGGGGGGGCACTCAACACGGTCACCGGGGCTTAGGAGACATCCGCAACGTGTGTGTGGAATCTGCCTTGAAGTGGTTGGGAAGGAACAGGCCTCCGCATTGGCCAAAGGCCCGGACTCTGCCTGGAAACTCCGCTTCCTGGTCTGGAAAGCCGGGTGGGGAAGACCTGCCCCAGAGCCTGCGCAGAGTGAATCCACTCGGGTCTGCTCTCGAGCGCAACACAGAGAACCAGCATTTAAAAAGTTTCAGATTAAGCTGGGCACTGATTGCAGGCACTCATGCCAGTAATCCTAGCTACCCAAGAGGCCGGATCCGGAGGGGTGCGGTTCAAAGCCAGCCCAGGCAGTAAAGTCCCTGGGAAACGTCTCCAAAATGCTTGGCAAAAAGCCAGGCTGGAGGGCTGGAGGCTCAATTCAAGTGGCAGAGAGTCACATGAGCAAGCAAACCAAGCAAGCGTGAAGCCCTGGGTACAAAAAAAAATGTTCTCAGAGCTGATGTCACTGTAACTGATTTTGGCACCCTGGGTATTGTATATACCTTTATTGGAACTACAGAATCATAGGGGAGGGGAACATTAAAATGGAGAGACAAAGGGTAAAAGGTGAATCAATGCAACAGCAATACTTACCAAACTATATCGCTGCAAACCAGTTGTACAACTCGGGGGAGGGGGAGAGAAATGAGGAGGAGGTAACAAGTTAGATAAGAAACCTACTCACTGCTTTATGTATGAAACTGTAACCCCTCTGTACATCACTTTGACAATAAACAAATGAATAAAAAATAGGCTGAGAGGAAGGGCTGACATGGTCTAAAATGAGCTGTACTCTTTACCTGACTTGAACAACTGTAACCTCCCTGTATGTAACCTTTATGAGAAAAAAAAAACCTTTTTAAATAAATAGGAACCTTAAGAAAGGGCTCCCATTTTTTCGGGATGGGGTGGAGCCCCACGTTTCGAAGGCCGTGCACAGCTGGGCAGAAGCCAGAGGCGCCTGCTCACTGGGGCCAGCGACATTTCTCTGCCTCAGGGCAAACAAGTGGATTTGAACTCACGGCCAGAGTCCTGGCATCAGAAAAGAGAGATTGGCACCAAAAAAAAGCGGTGTTTTACCAGGTACTCGTCACATTTGAAAAATCAACACTCAGCGCTCACCCCGTCTGTGGCTCCAGGGCTCCAGGCCACAGGGGTGGGCCGCGGCCCGCTCCCATGAGCCCCGGCGAGATTCACCACGCGCTGACTTTCCAGAAAAATCCACCCGCAGAGCGCAGGCCCGGCACGGAGCCGGAGGCGCTGCAGCTTCAAGCTCCTTTCTTCACTCAGAGCCGGCCCGGGGCCGGGGGGTGGGGGGGAGCGGCCCCCACGGTCCTCACCCCCCCACACACGTGGGAACGGCCCCCGCGCGGTCCTCACCCCCCCCCCCCACCGTGCGAGGCACCTGCCGCACACAGGGCAGATCAGCGCCAGCCGGGCAGGACGGAGCGAGGGTCTCGGTGGAGGCTCGGCTTCTTTGCTTCGCAGGAAAGATCAAGGGAACAGTCACTCCTGTATTCTGGGGCCAGGCTGGAAGGATTCTAAGACTACTCCAAAGTAGAGGCGCAAAATTACGGCGTGTGTGTGTGCGTGTGTGTGTGCGTGTGTGTGCGTGTGAATGTGTAGCCAGCATCCTATCCTAAGGATCAACAATAACGGCAGGAACAGCTGAACATTGGTGAGCGGGTGATGGCGCTAGGATCTCCCCCGGCAGCGAGGCGGGTGCCGTCAGCAAACCCAGGCCGCGGAGGCGCCCATCTCGTGCTGCCGTGCAAAGCTCCCAAAGCGGTGGAGGCACAGCGGGCAGGCAGCTCCCCGCCCAGCCCGCACTGCTGCCCGCGGGCGACACGCCGGCTCCTCGCGTGAATTCTCACAACAGGGTGAAGAGGAAGTCAGTAAGCGTATCCCTACACACTCGAATGCCTCAGGACCACACCGGGAACTACGCCCTCTCGGATGCCAATCGAGAGTGGGGTGAGCCAGGCGCCGGGTGGCCACTCGGGAGGCTGAGACCTGAGGATGGCGGTTTGGAGCCAGCCTGGGCAGCAGAGCCCCCGAGATGCTTATCTCCAATTCCCACGCAGACACTCGAAGTGGCGCTGCGGCTCACGGGGGGGTAGAGTGCCAGCCTTGGGCAGAGGAGCGCGGGCCCTGCGTTCAAGCCCCACCGCTGACTACAAAAAGAAAAGGTGGGCGTCGTCGGGCCGTGGCGGGCCCCCGGGCCCCTTCACTTGGCGCCTCGGCTTTGCGGCAGGGCGTGGAGAGTGGGGTGCGGCAGGGCTGGCTGCGGGGAGCGGTGCCCACAGGACCTCCCTTCCACCCCCCCCCACCCTGAGCAGACACAGAGACCAGGGGCTGAGCGGTGCTCTGTGGCCGGAGCCGCAGGCCGGCAAACACGCTTCAAGTGTGCAGCGATCGTTCCTAGCCAGGTACTCGGGGTTCACCCAGGACCCAGCCGCAAACCGCGCCAGGCCTGAGCGGCTCTCCAGCGCGCACAAGCACAGGGCCCCCGAGGGCACCCGCCCGTGGCGCGGCTCCGCGAGGGCAGCGCGCCCACTTCCAAGACGGCACGCGTGACTGACATTCGCCACCAGCAACACGACGACGCCTTCACAATCCCCCCGGCCCCCGCCCCGCGCCCGATCCACGCGGAGGTTATTAAATGTGTGCAGATGAATCCCGGGACTCTTGAGGGTCCAGAGTTTGTAATTTCCCTGAAAAACATAGACACAATCTACACCAATGAGCAATTTAATTGCACGCTAATTACAGTTAGGCCGGAGAGGAGGAGATAGGGGTGTCTTCAATTTTTAATAGTCATCATGACTCCAAGAGAATTCTGAAGATAAGTAATTGAGTCTCCTGGAAGTATTCCTTCCACCACTGCCAAAATCAAGATGAGAGCAGAAGGGAAGGGAAGGGCGATTCGTCCTCCAGACCGCGGCCCAGGTCAGCCCCGCACCGGGCACTCGACCCCCGACCCGGACGGCACCGGCACCGAGCCCCCATACGCCCCCCGCCATCCCCGGCAACGCTGACAGCGGTTCTAGGCCGGCCTCGCCCAGCCGGAGCGGCCCACGAGGCCACGCTGCCTCCCCCCGGGGGCCACGCCGGGGCCGCTCGCCCCCGCGCCCGCCCTCCCACGCCCCGGAGTGAGGCCCGCTAGGGGGCAGCCGCGGCGACCCGTGCCCTCATGCCCCGCCCCAGCACCCTCCGTGGGGCGGCGCATCCCGTCAGTCTTTTGTGACGCTCCTTGGACGTGCGGGGGGGCCGGGACGGAGGGGGCCGGCCTCGGGTGTGAGCCGCCCGGGCGGCCCCCTGCAGGGCACAGCCGTCTCCAGGCCGCCGGGGTGAGGGCCAGGAGCCGCGCCCTCGCGCCCCGCCGCCGCTCAGGGAGCCCGGGGTGGCGCTGCTCGGCACTCGTTTCTGGTCGGAAGAGCTGGGAAAGGTCAAAATCCCGGTGGGTTCCGCCTCCAGCCCGTGCACACCTGCCCGGCGCGGGGACCCGGTGATCTGAGCGTCGCGGCCGGCGAGGGCTGCGGGGGAAGGGGCGGTGTGCTCAGGGGACGGGGGGCAGGCGGGGGGGGCGGGGGGCAGGCGGGGGGCGGGGGCAGGCGGGGGGCAGGCACCGGGGACGGGGGCAGGCAGGGGGACGGGGGCAGGCAGGGGACGGGGGGCAGGGCGGGGGGCGGGGGGGGGGGCAGGCGGGGGACGGCACCGGGGACGGGGGCAGGCAGGGGGCGGGGGGGCAGGCGGGGGGCGGGGCAGGCCGGGGACGGGCACCGGGGACGGGGGGCAGGCAGGGGATGGGGGCAGGCAGGGGACGGCCCCCGGGACGGGGGCTGCGGCGTCACAGTCTGGGGTGAGCACACGGCGCTGGAGTCGGCCTTCACGGCTCCGGTAGGGCAGACTTCAGTAGCTGCGGCGCTGCCAGGCTGGAGCTCCACCTGCGATGGGCCTCCTCTCCCCTCCCCTCCCCTCCCCTCCCCTCCCCTCCCCTCCCCCTCCCCTCCCCCTCCCCCTCCTCTCCCCTCCTCGTCTGCCTCCCGGGGAGCGTGAGGGGTGCGGGGCGGCAGCGCCCGCACCATCAAGCAGCGCGGACTCTTACGTACAGATCAGACTCCTGCCGTCCCTATAGACGGCCGTTACTATCTGGACAAGGACGCCCCTTGAAGCCCGTGACCCCGGAGCTGCAGCCGTCATGCCGGTGTGTTTAAAGCTCACTTCACAATGCCGTCCTTGTCGAGAGAAGGATGCCACTAAACATGGGCTATGCGCCCAGTCTCCACCCTCCCGGGCACTCCGGGAGCGTTCAGTCTTGTGTTCCTTAACACTATACTTTTTTGTGCGTATGTGCTGGTCCTGGGGCTTGAACTCAGGATCTGGGCATTGCCCCTGAGCTATTTTTCCCCAAGGCTAGCACTATTTTTTTTCTTTCTGGTGAGGATTCGTAAGAGTCTCAGGGGCTTTCCTCCCTGGGCTGGTTTTGCACTCCGGGTCCCCCAGACCTCAGCCTCCTGGGAAGCTGGGATGACAGGTACGGGGGCGTGAGCCAGTGCTGTCAGCCTGCGGCTCCGGCGGCACACCCTTGCCGCGCTCGCGGACGCTCACCTGCGCAGCCACGGCTGCCGCGACGCAGCCCCAGTAGACGCTCGTGCACAGGCGCGTGCCTGCGAGTTGGGCAAGACGGCATGGGGCTGCCGTGGGCCCCACGCTCTTGGCGTCCTGGTCTCTACAGCCATAAGCAAGAATAAGCCCTCTTCCTTCCTATAGCACAGGCTCAGGTAACTTCGTAATATCAACAGAAAACAGATGGAGCCATCCAGCATCTCCCCTTCCTCCCCATCTCCCTCTTTCTGTGTGTCTCTCTCATATATACGGACACACAGACACAGATATACACAGGCACACACACACAATTCCGCAGAGGGCTGTAGGTACCTGCGTCTAGAGAAACACGCCTTGGACAGGAGTTACAGGGACAGGAAGAGCACGCATCCTTCCAACCCCAATGTCTACAGTTAGCTTGGAAATGCTGCAACTTCCTGGGCCAACTGCTTTGTCCAGGCAAAGCTCCCACTCGTGTGGACAGCCGCAGTGGGTTTGCCATGCACAGCCATCTGGAGAACTGTCAGCCATTCAAGAAGCTCTCCCTGCTCCAAGCCCCTGGTTGTGTGCTAAGTCCTCTTGGCGCCTCCCCCCGTCATTCACTGCTGTGGCTGGGTGACCTTCCAGAAAAATCGATTGAAGGGATTTCTGCACTCCTGTTCTACAGAAGAGAGGACAGGCAAAATGGTGAGAATGCCAAGCAAGAAGAGGAATTGGAAGGAATGCTCTGATTCAGCACAAACTTGCTCCAGGATGACACTGCACTGTACTGGGGGGGGGCAGGGGAGGTTGAGCTTGGGTGGTGGGGGGGGGGGGCAAGACTGGAGGGGGGCGAGCTTGGGGGACGGAGGGGTGATCTTCCAGAGCTGGCCTGCACGGCTGCTGGGCAGGGGCACGAGGGCCCTGGCTGCCAGACAGCCCCAGTGCACAGCCCCATGTGGCTAGAATGGCTGCCAGGCTTCAGCGCTTTACTCAGACACCCACAAGACCAGGGCCATGTTTTCTTGTTACACAGAAGGTCCCTGCCCCTCTCAGGGCTCAGCCCCCCGTTGTCCAATGAGGCAGTCAGTGAGGGCAGAAGCTCGTGTTTGCATAAGCTTGGCCTGAGATGGCTGCTCCAAGTCACCCGGCGCTTCCCTTCCCTAGCAAAACAAATGGAACCTCAGTCATGCCTGTGACGAGCACACGGAAGGCATGCTGCCCGGCTGAGTGCTGCCCAGGGAGCGTTGGGAACAGCTGGCTGGACAGGTGGACCAAAGGGTGCCCTGGTCCTTCCAGCAAGCCTGACACTGACGGAGCAGTCTTTGAAAATGAAGAGGACAGGATCCATGTCTGTCACCCTCTAGGAACATGAATTTAAAATGGATCAAAGGCCTCAATGTAATATCTGAAACCTTGAAACTACTATAGGAAGGAGTTAGACAAGCATTAGGACTTCTTGACACAGGCAGGAACTTTCCGAGTAAATTTCTAGGAGCTCAGCAAATCAAAAAGGGAACTGACAAATGGGATTGCATCAAGCTAAAGTTTCTGCATGACAAAGGTTAATAAGCTAAGAAGACAGCCTACAGAATGGGAGAACTACATGTCAGGGAATGGCCTACTATCCAGAATGTGCAAGGAGCTTGAGACATTAAACCCTCCAGGAATCAACAACCCAATTACTAAAGGGGCAAATAAGCCAAGTAGAGATTTCCCAGAAGTATAAACAGGCAACAGACACCTGAAGCAATGCTCAGTGTCTCCTGTCATAAAGGAAATGCAAATCAAAACAACATAGATTCCATCTCACCACAGAACGGCCATCAACCAGAACACAAACAACAGCTGATGCTGACACCAATGCAGTGGAAGGAAACCCTGAAACACTGTTGTGGAGACTGTGAACTGGTGCAGCCACTGTGGAAGGCAGCGTGGAGGCTCCTCCAAACACAGAGCTACCCTCTGCCCCAGCCGCACCACTGCTGGGTATGTACCCAAATCATTACAAGTAGGGATACAGCGAAGCCACCTGCCCAACCATGTTCACTGCTGCCCTGTTTACCATAGCCAAGTTTTGCACACAGCCCAGATGCCCTTCAATGGACACATGCACTTACTGGGATTTTACTCATCTGTTGGGAAGAATGATATTACATCATTTGCAAAGGGATGGACCTGGAAAAAATTAGATTGAGTCAGGCCCAGAGAGACAAAGGACGCATGCTCTTTATCTAATTTATAAATATATAAGTAAACACAGAAAGGGTCATATGCCCATGTACACAGACATTAACTGGAGAACAGCATACGCAGGGGCGACTCACTTGTCTTAGAAAATGAATACCAGGAAGCTGGCATGTTGGGGTCAGCTGTGCCTTTAAGAGGCCACAGCTGGCCTTGGCCTGTCTCCTCACCTCCTGTTCTGCCTTTAACAGGAAGAGAAGCCCCCAGCTCCAGGGGCGAGCACGTGTGCAATGGCGGGGGTACCCCAGAAACCCAATCCTTGGGGGGCTGGGCCTCCGCCCACAAGGGAAGCCCCCTGACATCACTTGACGGACAGCTCTTGTGGCCAATCTGTTGTGCCCGCCTTTGGGGTATATCTATGGCTTCTCATTTGAATGAAATTAGAATCGTCCTGGGGAATCGTCCCAGAGATGGTCTCCGAGACCTCACGTGCTCGTGTCTTCCTTGGGCTGGCGAGTATGGGGGTCTCGCACCCACACGCGAACCGAGGCTAATCCGGGTCTCCGCTCCCGCGTCTAATCCCTACCGGCCGGGGGGGGGGGCGTGAGAGAGCGAGTATGGATCCCAGACAGAAGAGACAGATATGCCCAGGACCCCTCCCCACGTGGATGGGGAGGGATAGAGTGAAGCCCGGCAATTTAAAGCCCAACACTGGCACATGAAGTTTGTGGGGGAAATGACATCACAATACTCCATTACATCACATGAAACTAGGAAAATCGGGATGGGTGGGGTTGGGAGAGGTGGGGAAGAACAATGAAAGGGGTGATTTTGCTCCGGATGCATTACACTTATAAACCTAAACACGGAGTGGCAACCCCTTTGTACAACTAAAACGAAAGGACTGAGATTTCCCAGAGAAACACCAGACTGGAGGCCTGGCTCAAGCGGCAGAGCGTCCACCCCGAGGCGCAGGGCGGAGCCGGAGCTTGCAGCCCTGAGTGCAGGCGCTGAGGGCTCCCGCTGTGCCCTTCCAGGACTCTGGGGTGCTTGTAGCCGCTTCTGTTTGGTAACTGGGCTTTAAAATCACAAGTCACGGGCTGGGGATATAGCCTAGTGGCAAGAGTGCCTGCCTCAGATACACGAGGCCCTAGGTTCGATTCCCCAGCACCACATATACAGAAAACGGCCAGAAGCGGCGCTGTGGCTCAAGTGGCAGAGTGCTAGCCTTGAGCAAAAAGAAGCCAGGGACAGTGCTCAGGCCCTGAGTTCAAGGCCCAGGACTGGCAAAAAAAAAAAAAATCACAAGTCACACTAAGGCCCCCACACTGCTGACTCGGTCTCCATGGCAACCCTCAGGGTTATTTCCGTGATCCTTAGACAAGAAACCCGAGGTGCAGAGGCTACACAAGCGGGCAGCGTCCAGTCGCTGCAGAGCGCTGACCTCCATGCCCATCCCTCCTCCCCATGTCGCACATGGCTCGGGCCTAGGACAGACGCGGAGCCCCTCCCTCCCAGAGCACCCCGCGTGCAGGGGCCCGGAACCCCGCCTTTCCTGCCCTCCAGCCAGGAGCTGAGATGGGGGTCACAGCGCCAGCTGATGCGCAGTCAGGTCTGAACCCGCGCCTCCTGACTGGACCCCACCACTGCCCCCCGCCACTGCCCCCCACCACTGCCCCCCGCCACTGCCCCCCGCCACTACCCCTGCCACTGCCCCCGCCACAGCAGACCTGTGACGCTCAGGTGCCAGGAAGAGGGCTGAACTCTCCGTTCAGTCATCGCACCTAGCACCGAAGCGCTACTCCTGATTCCTACAGGGGCAAAAGATGAAAAGCAATATTGAAATGATTAAAAAGAAATGAATCAAGACTGTGCAAATTCCCAGTTCTTCTCCAGATATTAAATGTCTGAAAGACAAGGCTGTCTCTCTCCTTGTGCCCTGTTCCCCCTCCCCGAGGCTCCTCCTGAGGACCCCCCCTCCCCCTGCGGCTCCCCCTGAGGACCCCCCTCCCCCCGCGGCTCCCCCGAGGACCCCCCTCCCCCCGCGGCTCCCCCTGAGGACCCCCCATCACAGGGCTCCGGTGACACCCGGAGAGGCATCCACTCTTTATGACCCCAAAAGTTCTGTCATCAATGGAGGTCTATAAAGGATTTCTGGTTCTTCAGAAAATGAAGTGACGTCTTCTGGGAAGCATTCCTCACCGCACTGCAGGTGTGCGGGCTCGTTGCGTCCCCGCTGCCTGTCTCTCTCCACCAAAAACAAGAACAAGGAAGCAGACATTTCTGCAGCACTTCCTACCAAGTACTCGAATACGTTATTTAAAAATGATTGACCTTCCAGTACTTTCGGCAATTGACTAGTGGGGGCATGACGTATTTAATCACCCATGTGCATGGGGGGGGCGCCGATTTTCTGGACACCCCCAGCCACTGGCTACACTTAGCCCTCACCAGAGTGCACACACTCGCCCTGGGATCATGGAAGATAGGGAGCACGTCCTCCTCACCAGAGTGCACACACTCGGCCCGGGATCACCAAGCCTCACTGGGGACAGATACGGAGCGCGTCCTCCTCCCCAGAGCAGCAGGGGGCGCAGCGGCTCACCGTGGCTCCCAGTGTCGTGGGACTGGGCCCTGGGTCCGTGGCAGCACAGTGTGTACCGTGGAGGTGGAAGCTGAATCGCCCCATGCTTGCGAGCAGCTGGAGAGGCTTCCGCGCACCCCTCCAGGGCCCACCCCATAGCCTAACTTCCTCCCGCCGGGCCACGGCCAGAGCCCGCCCCCCGCCCCAGGACAGCGCAGGCGGCGACTGCGGCGTGCACGCGTGGGCATGGGGGACGCTTAGGAGCCACACGGGGAAGCTCCGCCCCGGCCGCTGCGCAGAGCCCGGGCCTGGCCCGCGCGCGCTCCCGTCCGTTGCTTGGCCACAGCGGGAGTCAGCTCGGCCCTCGGGGCCCGGTCCTGGAAGGGCCATCCGCAGCTCCGAGAGCAGCCGGGAGCTCGCCTGCCGCGCACGGCACTTGGCTGCCCGCGCACACGAAGGTCGCCGACACGGGGACCGAGTCCAGCGCGGTATTTTTCATTCAGCTGAAGTCGTTTCCAGAGTTTCCCAGTGATTGAAGGTCAAGTCTGGAGCAGACCGTGGTATTAATAAAACCCTGTGAGGCCAAGCGTGGAAATGACGCTTTAACCCGTCGCGGACCGGGGGCAGGAGACACTGCCAGGCCAGGCTGTGCGGGCAAACCGCCCGCGCACAGGCCCGCGTCAGAACAGCACGCAGGGGAGAGGGCCGCGGGCCGAGCGGGAGGGACGGTGCCGCGTTCACGGAGGGGGGTGGGCTGTGAAATCCTGTCAGACACCAGGGGAACGATGTAAATGAGTGAACCGGTTTCCTCTCGGCCACAGATGTGACATCTCTGGAAGGCCAAGCTTCCAGCCTTTCTTGGAGAGGGGGGGGGGCTTTTGACGTGTGTTGACCAGTGAATGGGAGGGGCTGGCAACTGTTACCACACTCAGTCGGCTGTGACCCCAGCCTGGCTGGGCATGTTGGGGAGATCACTCCTCACACTCACTTCCCAGGGCGCCTTGGAATTCTGGGAAGCAGGCCAGCAGAGCACACCCCTCCACAACACAGGCTGCCGTCCTGGTCCTGGCTGGGGTCCTGGTCCTGGCGGGCTTCAGGCTGGGGGTCCTGGCTGGCTTCAGGCTGGGGGTCCTGATCCTGCTTCAGGCTGGGGGTCCTGCTCTTGGTCCTGGCTTCAGGCGGGGGGTCCTGCTCTTGGTCCTGGCTTCAGGCGGGGGGTCCTGGTCTTGGTCCTGGCTTCAGGCGGGGGGTCCTGGTCTTGGTCCTGGCTTCAGGCTGGGGGTCCTGGTCCTGGTCCTGGCTTCAGGCGGGGGGTCCTGCTCTTGGTCCTGGCTTCAGGCTGGGGGTCCTGGTCCTGGTCCTGGCTTCAGGCGGGGGGGGTCCTGGTCTTGGTCCTGGCTGGCTTCAGGCGGGGGGTCCTCCTCCACCGCATGGATAGCAAGGGGGGACTGGAGCCCTGTGGTCCTCAGCGGGTCCGTCCGTCGGAATCCGGGTGTGCCCAGCACAGGCAAGTGCAGGAAGTTTCCTACAGCTGAGTCTCGAAAGCAAACCCGGTGCAAAGCCCGCCTTTCTCTGGGTGAGCGCTGGACGCCACCCTCTGCGGGGCCCCAGCCCTGCACACAGCCCTCCGCGCCTCTGCAGTCGCCGCCATCAGAGGGCACCTCAGCATCCCGCGAGCGAGCGGCTCCGCACGCTTGGGAACCTTCCTCTCCGCATGCCTTTAGGGCAAACGAGGTGATTTTCTTTGTCCTCTTTTAAAGACAGGGTCTGCTATGTAGCCAGGCCTGGCCCTGGATCTGGGGTTGGAATTAGAGGCGGCACCGTCACACCTGGCTAATGACATGATTTTAAATCTCAGAGAGGAATTCTAGAGTTTCATGTGCCTTTCAGCGCTGCCAAGCTTACGGTTTCGCATTTTCCTTAACTGAATAAACACGTAAGTGGAAGCTGTGGGCTGGGTAACCCCTATTTGAACTGCGTAGAATCAGAAGTGTCTGATTTTGGCATCTGCAGAGAGATCTTGGGTATGGAAATAAAGTTTAAACATAAAAGTTATTTCTCTTTCATGAACACATGCACACAAAGTGTGTGGAAAGTATTTTTTTTTTTGCCAGTCCTGGGGCTTGGACTCAGGGCCTGAGCACGTCCCTGGCTTCTTTTTGCTCAAGGCTCGCACTCTGCCACGTGAGCCGCCACGTCTGGCTTTTCCCGTGTATGTGGCGCTCGCACGGTGAGGGGAAGAGCCGCGCCCTCGGCCGGGGGTGAGGTGGCTGTCAAGGCTCAGAGAGACCCCGGCTTTCCCAAGTTAATCAACCACGGGACGCTCTTCTCACCGAAGCGCCTTCTCTCCCCCCGAGCTTCCGGGTCCTCCTGGGGAAGGGAGCGTGCGAGGAGGAAGTGGTCAGCCCCGCCCGCTGCATGCCCGATGCGTTTAAACGGAGTTCGCGGACCGGTGCAGGCGGGAATGGAGGGCCGTGCCAGCTCGCCTGTGACCTGCTGACCGCTGTGTCGCGGCAGGCGCAACCGGCCTAGACAGGGGCCTGGTGACCACCGCTTCCCCTGCAGGGAGCCGCGCGGGGATGGAGGAGGCGGCACCCCGCACCCCGCCCTTCCCAGACTCACGCACGGCTCTGACACGAGGGGCTGTGGGTCTCAGCTCCATGACCCGGAGCCGCCGGAACAGCACTGCACTTGGCAAGCTGGAAACATAGGACGGAAATGATGACAGACATCCTGGGAGATCCCGTGTCCCAGTCCTGAAGGTCACAGGGACCTAGGCACCCAGTTCTGAAGGTCGCAGGGACCTAGGCACCGTCGTCACGCCAGCCCACGGGCGGCCAGGAGACGCCGCGGTGGCCACCGACGGGGCCATGGAACACGGGCTGCATTTCTCAGTGAACGGCGGCGTTGGCATGCAGCACACACGCGCGCGTGCTCGGGCCATCCATCACGTAAACCACGCACACAGGCCGGCCCCGGGGGACAGTCCCACCGTGCAGGAACGTGGGCCTTTCCAATGATAAGAAAAGGGGAGCTCGGCGATGAACGAGGTCAGCTCTTCATCTCACTTTTAAAAACCGCGCACGCTTTGCTAAGCGTGCTGTGATGGAAGGTTTCTGCGGGAGGGGCAGGCCTGCCACAAGGCCCGCGGTGCAGAAAACCTACGAGGCTTGGAGCTGGATGAACGGGGGTTCAGATCCGCATCAGGGAGGGAAGGTCTCAACGTCTCTGCGCTTCTGTTTTCTCATCAGTAAAACAGGACAAATGTCGATGTGGCAAGGAGTCGAGAAGGATCCGGGGAGACTGTGGTTGGGTGTGGTAGAGAGCCTGCCATCCCGGCATCCGGGGGGCAGAGGCTGGAGGGTCCTGAGCTTAAGTCCGGGCGGGGTACCCAGTGAGGCCTCGTCTCAAAACAGCAAGGGCTCTTTGCTTCAGAGTGTCTATCCGGAGGGCTTGGCACCTCGGGAGAAAGGGGGGATGCCAAGCCCGAGGGGAGCCGCGCCAGGCAGCCGCTGCGGGAGGCCAGGGGGGGGGTCTCCCGCCTGCCGCGCAGACGGCTCCTTCCTCAGGTCTCCTCTGCCCACTCACCTGCTGGCACCTCCACATTCACTAGAGAAGGCGGAGGCCGGGCGGCCAACACTTGCCCTGCAGCTGACGGCCAGAGAGGGCTGCGCCCGCGAGTGGGAAGCCTGCGCGGGGAGGCGAGCTGGCGGAGACGCCCGGCCTCCGCCCCAGGCCCGGCCCTGCGCAGGGTGTGCTGGTGAAGGTTCTGCCTTTTTTTTTTTTTGCCAGTCCTGGGCCTTGAACTCAGGGCCTGAGCACTGTCCCTGGCTTCTTTTTGCTCAAGGATAGCACTCTGCCACTTGAGCCACAGCGCCATTCTGGTCGTTTTCTATATATGTGGTGCTGGGGAATTGAACCCAGGGCCTCATGTATACAAGGCAAGCACTCCACCACTAGGCCATATCCCCAGCCCCCTGGTGAAGGTTCTGTTGTAGACGCCGTCCTCTGTTCGGAGGCAGATGTGCCCAGGACACCCGGCTCTGCCATGGCAATCAGGAGATGCTGGAGTAGATGGATTTGAGTAGGATTTAGAAAGGGTAAGAAAACAAGGGTTTGAGCCAGGAGGGGCCAGTGTGGGAGGGAGGGAGAAAAAGGGAAGAAGGGAAGGAATGGAGGGACAAGAGGCAGAATGGGAGGGTGAGGTGCTCTGTACCCAAGCTATTCCAGGCTCGCCCAGTGCCAGGGTTAAACCAGGTCCTCCATTCAGCGCTGGGGCAGGGCAGGCCTGTGTTCCTCAAGTTCCATCCGGCGTGTTCTTTGATCACAGGCACAAAGGGGCCCCATGGTTCTCTCAGGCGTCACCTGCGAGGTGACTTGGCAGCATGGGATTGGAACCCAGGGGTCAGCCTGTTTCCTGCCAGGCCCAAGTCCTCCACGTCCTGTGGACATGAGCTCCGGGGCAGGGAAAACCTGGGCAGGTGGAAAGCCTGGTGAACCGGCTGTCCTTCAAAGCTTCTGTGGCCAGGAGGGGCGGCCTGGCCGGTCTGGGCCGGATATGCAGAGGCGGGAGCTGTAGGAGGGTGAGCGAGGATGAGCTGGGAAGGAGAGGTGAGTGCTTGAGTCCCTGAGCCCCAGCCCGTGCTGCCGGCCTTTCCGTGCCGTCAGAGCTCCGCGCCGCCGCAGACACTGCGGGGCCGGGGCTTGCTAGCGGGTGATTTCTTGCAGGACGTCCTCTTGAGAGGGGTCTGGGCTTGGGTAGGGCCAATCCAGTCTCAGCCAGTGGCTGCCTGGGGTACCTGCCCTCTAAGGCGGCGGTCTCGAGTTCCACCTGCTCCCGGGCCCCGCTGGGCGCCCGCCGCCTTCAGTCAGCACTGCTCTGCTTTATGCTGTGACAGCCCGTGCCACCGGCTCCCACGTGCCGTGTGCATTCTCCTGCTCCCACGTGCCGTGTGCATTCTCCTGCTCACACGTGCCTGTGCACTCTCCTGCTCACGCGTGCCTGTGCATTCTCCTGCTCACACGTGCCTGTGCACTCTCCTGCTCACGCGTGCCTGTGCATTCTCCTGCTCACGCGTGCCTGTGCATTCTCCTGCTCACGCGTGCCTGTGCATTCTCCTGCTCACGCGTGCCTGTGCATTCTCCTGCTCACGCGTGCCTGTGCATTCTCCTGCTCACGCGTGCCTGTGCATTCTCCTGCTCACCCGTGCCTGTGCATTCTCCTGCTCACGCGTGCCTGTGCATTCTCCTGCTCACCCGTGCCTGTGCATTCTCCTGCTCACGCGTGCCTGTGCATTCTCCTGCTCACGCGTGCCTGTGCATTCTCCTGCTCACGCGTGCCTGTGCATTCTCCTGCTCACACGTGCCTGTGCATTCTCCTGCTCACGCGTGCCTGTGCATTCTCCTGCTCACCCGTGCCTGTGCATTCTCCTGCTCACACGTGCCTGTGCACTCTCCTGCTCACACGTGCCTGTGCATTCTCCTGCTCACACGTGCCTGTGCATTCTCCTGCTCACACGTGCCTGTGCACTCTCCTGCTCACACGTGCCTGTGCATTCTCCTGCTCACACGTGCCTGTGCACTCTCCTGCTCACGCGTGCCTGTGCATTCTCCTGCTCACCCGTGCCTGTGCACTCTCCTGCTCACGCGTGCCTGTGCATTCTCCTGCTCACCCGTGCCTGTGCATTCTCCTGCTCACGTGTGCCTGTGCATTCTCCTGCTCACGCGTGCCTGTGCATTCTCCTGCTCACCTGTGCCTGTGCATTCTCCTGCTCACGTGTGCCTGTGCATTCTCCTGCTCACGCGTGCCTGTGCATTCTCCTGCTCACGTGTGCCTGTGCATTCTCCTGCTCACGCGTGCCTGTGCATTCTACTGCTCACGCGTGCCTGTGCATTCTCCTGCTCACACGTGCCTGTGCATTCTCCTGCTCACGCGTGCCTGTGCATTCTCCTGCTCACGCGTGCCTGTGCATTCTCCTGCTCACGCGTGCCTGTGCATTCTCCTGCTCACGCGTGCCTGTGCATTCTCCTGCTCACGCGTGCCTGTGCATTCTCCTGCTCACGCGTGCCTGTGCATTCTCCTGCTCACGCGTGCCTGTGCATTCTCCTGCTCACGCGTGCCTGTGCATTCTCCTGCTCACGCGTGCCTGTGCATTCTCCTGCTCACGCGTGCCTGTGCATTCTCCTGCTCACGTGTGCCTGTGCATTCTCCTGCTCACGTGTGCCTGTGCATTCTCCTGCTCACACGTGCCTGTGCATTCTCCCTGCTCCCACGAGCTGACAAGGAAGAAGCCCCAGAGCAGACTTCCACAAGCCCATGCTGCCCACACGGGCCCCGGACACTCAACCCACTCGGTCTGCCGTTGTTGGACACTGGCTTGCAGCTTTAAGAGGTGATCCTAGCCGGCCCATCTCTTCTCCAGCCCTGGGGCCGCATGGCTGCTAGCCCCGCCTGCCTTCTCTGGAAAGGCGGCAAAGGCAGCTCTAACCAGCCCCGCCTCCCGCCTCAGAAAGCCTGTGCGCCAAGATGGCAGCGGGTGATCAACCCAGAGGCGGTCCTGTGGGCTGTGACGTCTGCCCTTAGGGGGAAGTCCCATGATGTCACCCTTGATGGACAGCCCAACCAGCCTATCACAGTGCCTAGCTAGCCGCTCCAAATCCCTCCCCTTCCTGCCGCCATTACTGCTATTTAAACACAACCCCAGACTAAAGACCTCGGATGTTGCTTCGACTTCTCTCCCCGGAATCGTCTGCATGTCCCGTGTCCTGCCTTAAACGTAAGGGGTGCTCGGGGCGGGCGGTTTCGCGACTCAACCTCTTCTCGGCTCTACCCGCCGGGATACGCTCCCTGCTCCTCTTGCCGGCGGGAGAAGCGCCCGGAGCCGAGGGTCCCCGACACGCCGTGGGGTGGCTTTTCAAGTTACCTCCAGTTCAACTCTTTGACATGTCAATATTGTTCAGGCGCTCGCCTAGCCTGCACGAGGCCCTGGTGCCGATCCTGGTACCACACAGGTGCACACGCGCGCACGCCCAGCAGGGTAAGGCATGGTCACTGGGCCCTTGGGGGGCTGGGCCGGCAGCGCGGTGTTTCCTGGTGGGAGGGGGGTGACCAGCAGCCCCGTGGGTGCGCACCTGGGAGGGCAACGGGGAGCTCGTGCAGGAAGCAGAGCGGGAGGAAGCTCTCCATTCCCTGACCCAACCCAGGACCCAGGGATGACGACACCAGAGAACGACACCCCGGAAAGAAGGCACCCTGGAGCCCACCGCCCCGCCCGCGCAGGGCACCGGCCTCCGGCTGCACCCCCGGGGCAGCGCTCGGCCCTGGCGTCCAGACGCCCGAGCCCATTTCCACCCGGGGCGCACACGCGGCGTGTGGGGAGAGCGAGCGGGCAGCCGGGCGCACGGGAAGCGGAGGAGCGCGGAGGGCGAGCTCACTGCCACAGCAGAAGGGCCGGCGGCGCGCTGCGCTGACCTCGGGGGGGGCAGACGTGGATTCCCCAGCGGAGGCTCCGCCAGAGGAGCTGGCGGTTCAAAGCGGACCTCCACGTGCCTCCATCCCCACAGATCTTACTTTTATCTTAAGACCATGAAACAACGCGAGATGAAAAGCCTCCCTGCGACGCCGAGGCGGGAAGGAGGAGTCAGTGTTTCTCGTGTTCAGAGGACATCCTTTCAAAGGCAGTTCTCGGCTCACACCGCAGCGCCCGGGGAAGGCGGGGGGGGGGGGGGGGGGGGGGCGGGGGCGGGGGCGGGGGGACGGCTTTCCTGGGCTGCCAGGCCGAGGGCGCGGGGCCTCCCGTCACCCCGCCTGCACCTGGTCTCCTGGGTCGGGAGGGGGCCGAGAGGACGGGCCGTGCTGCCACTCGGAGGCCGCGTGGCCGTGGGCGAGGCGCAGAGCTCTGAGCCCAGCGCGGCGGCCCTCACCGCGCCCGCCGCTCCGCGGGGCCGAGCACGGGCCGGGGCCCGCGTTCCAGGTCCTGGCACTGCCAACTCCAGACCCGTGAGGCCGTCTTTGGAAAAAAAGAGTGCAAGGTGACAAGCGTGTCACAGGGAGAGGACAAAGACGACGGCGTGGCACAGGACAGGCCTCGCGACGTCAGTGTCAGCGGTGCACGCGGGTTCTGCGCACACCTGCCGCTCACCAACGAGATCAGGGTGAAGTACACACACGTGAGCACAGAGCGAGCCGCACGGGGCAGGCGTGAGTAAACACAGACACTGGCGAACGGAACCTGTGCGCCAAGCAGGGCCAACACTCAGCCAGCTCGCCGGGGGCGGGGGGAGGGCGGTGAACAGCGCAGACTCAGCCCTGCCTCGCGAGGCCTCCGGCCACGGGCCCTGCACGCCGCCCCACCCCCGGCCCCGGGGACCGGCGCTCCTCCCCCGGGCCCCGCCCCAGCCACCATTCTACCCACTGCCGGTCCGAAATGCCGAGCCTCAGCCAGCCTTTTCCCTCCTGATGGCCAAGCGCTGGGGGAGGCTGCTACCCAGGGCTGGGGACAGGTGAGAGACGGCGAAGGAACATGGCGTCAGATAATAAACACGACCCAACTGACTGGCAATTGTTGTGGACAGCTGCGCCTTTAAGAGGGCACAGCTGGCTTTAGCCCATCCCCTCTCCTTCCGCCTTTAACAGGAAGAGAAGCCCCCACCCCTGGGGGCGAGCATGTGTCTAATGGTGGGGACCCAGTCCTTGGGGGCTGTGGTCTCCACCCATTGAGGGACAGTCCTTGTGGCCAACCAGTGGCCCCTCTCCTGTGCCCGCCTTTGGGGGTAAAAATCATTGGCTCCTCCTTTGAATAAACCAGAATGCCCCTGAGGCTTCTCCAGGGGCCCACGCATCCGTGTTGTTCTTGGCGGCTTCGGGGCACCCCGCGACCACACGTCATCAAGGGCTACCTGTGGCCATCGCTCCCACGTGAGAGCGATAAAGGACCACCCAGGAAGGGGCGGACAAGCCCAGGACCCCCAAGTGGAGGGGAAGTAGAGCAAGCCTGGCAGGCAATAGGTATAGCTGAACACACTCCAATCTACTATACTCACTACTGTAAGTGATAAAACCACATGGGATTTGCATCTCAATAAGGTTGTTTCAAATATGCATAGATGACCAATAAACACCTAAAATTCAAGGAAATTCAATGGAAGAGTTCAAAAGAAATGATATATACACATATATGTATATCTATATATGTATATCCATGTATTCCTATATATTTAAATCCTTAGGTTTCAACAAGAAGTACAGTCTAAGAAATAAGAAAAGGGAGATACAGTAAAGGACCATCTAAGAACATTAAATTCTGGTAACTTAGAAGTTGTTGAAATACAATGAGTCTATTGATAGTCTGGAAGATAAAGAGTAAGTTTGAGAATACAAAACAAAAGGCCCAAGAAAACAAAAGAGATGATTTTGGAAAGGAGGCAATAGAGAAAAGATTCCCTCCAAAGGTATAGGAAGACAAACGTGCTCAAAATGAACTGATAAGCATGAACGGAAGGACCAGCCAGCCACACCCAGACACCTCTGCGATCGCGGAACGGAAAGCCAGCCTGCTTCTGAAACCACGGCTCCAGAGGACAGACCACGGGCGTTTACTGCATTGAAGATGATTTGGGACTGAGAATTTCATATTCCAAGTTTCCATCTGACAGTGGGAACCGAGAGGCTCTGCCCGGGTGGCGGCGGGAAGAAATGGGCTGCATGGCGGCGTTTCGGGGCTGGCAGGGAGGCCAGCGACGGGGCAAGAGAGGAAGATGACAGCATGGGCCACATTCCTTCTTCTTCACAGCTGGAAGGTAAGCTTTGTTTGATACAACTAGAACAAGATTATTTATTTAGAGATTTAAAGGTAAGTAGAAGCTGGGCACTTGGTGACCCTCCCCTGTAGCCCTTGCTATCCTAGCCTCTCAGGAGGCTGAGATCTGAGAATCGTGGTTTGAAGCCAGCCCCGGCAGGAACGTTTACGATGTCCTTAGCCCCGATTAACAACCAAAAAGCTGCAAGTGAAGCTGTGGCACAAGTGGTAGAGCGCTAAGCCTGCAGAAAAAAAGTTCAGGGACAGAGCCCAGGCTCTGAGTTCAAGTCCCAGGACCAGCACACACACAAAAAAAACAAACCAAACAAAACCAAAAAACTATAAGCAATACTGAGAATGGAAATGGTCAGAAAAACGACTTGCCAAAACGTGGAGAGGGCAAGGCAGAGTCTGTTGCTTATTGTATTTGAAAAATAAGACACAATAGAAAGAAAAAATGCTGTCTGATGGGAGTTTTGAGTCTAAAGCACCCAAAGAGCCCAGCTCCTGATTCACAGGACGGTATGTGGGTAAACGCTCCCAAAGCATGCAGTTGGAGCTCAGTGCCAGATTCCACATCTGTAGACGGACTGGACCTTAGGAAAGATCTAGAAGAAACACAGTGTGTGCATTGTGCCATAATTTCCTGAACACTGCAGTATAACAATGATTTCCAAGGCACTGCTATTGTATTAGGTATTAGAAGTAATCTAGACACCATTTAAAGTATATCAGAGTATTACAAAGGCTAGATATAAAAGCCATTTTGTTAACATATTTTCTTTCCTGGTACTGGGATTTGCACTCAGGGTCAGACTTTCTAGACAGGTGCTCTACCACTTGGGCTACATCTCCAGAGAGTGCTAGTTTTAGTTATTATTATTTTTGAAGGGTCTCATATTTTCCCCCTTGGCTACGATGGACAGAAATCATTCTACTTGAGCCTCCCAACTAGCTGGGGTATGTCCAGTTTGCTGTTGACATGGAGATATCACCAACATTTTGCCTAGACTGGCCTCAAACCTTGATCCTCTCCTCCTCATCTATGCCTGCCACGTACATTTCTAGGATTACAGGTGTGAGACACTCTACCTGGCCCTATGCCATGTTACGTAAGAAACTTGGGTATCTGTGGACTGTATTTTTAAATTTGTAGAGGGCCCTGGAACCTGTTTCCCAAGACACTGAGACAGGACTGTACTGCATACTATTATTTTGTAGATCCTGTTTTTAATATTAATAGGCTCTTGAGAAATGGTGACTTGCTTTAATATTCCTTTTAGAGATTCAAAATGTATATCAGGTTATTAAAAATCCTAGAGGTTCTGCAGAAAAGAGGGCAGCTAACTTCATTTGAGGGCAGATCGATTCGCTGAAACATCAACCTAATGAAACATTAATTTGTTGATTTTAGTAAGTTTTCCAACTGTCTGTTTCTGGAAGTTAACACTTGTACCGAGAATGTTTTCAAAATCTTTGAAATGTGTGTGTGGCAAAGGAATACTGAATGTCCAAAAGTTAACAATGTAATCAATGAGAACGGTTTAAAAATGAGACTGTTTCGCCTATCAGTGACTTTATGTTCTAAATACTGTTTTATTTGTGGCCAGTCTGGTGGCTTGAACTCAGGGATGGGCACTGTCCTTGAGCTTTTGTCCTCAAGGCTAGCACTCTAAACTTGACCCACAGGTCTACTTCTGGCTTTTTTGGTGCTTAATTGAAGATAGGAGTCCCATGAAGTTTCCTGCCTGGGCTGGCTTTGAACCATGATTCCCAGAACCCAGCCTCCCGAGTAGCTAGGTATAAGCCACTGGCTGGTTCTGAATATCCTTTTCAACTTTAAATTTTTCCAGTATTTTAAATTTATTTTTTCATCAATCCTCCAGTGGCCTATCAGTCTTAATTTTCTATTTCTAGCAATTAAGCATTTAAATTAAATACAAATTCAAATCCTGAACATATCAGGATTTTAAATATACAGAAATCTAATTTAAATTCTAAATTGATAGAAATTCAAAATTAATGCTAATAAGCTACTTAGGAATTATTCAAAGAATATATTAATATGCTTATATTTTGGAAAAGAAACTCACATTTCATAACATATAAAGGAAGTCAAATACTGTTCAAACATCCTGTCACATATAAAATACCGAACTTAGAAAAGCCGTATTTCTACTAAGAAATCTTCAAATAATCCTGAATGCTGCTCTGCCCCCTCCCTGGTTTTTTTTTTGAGGCAGGGTCTCATGGTGTAGCTCAGGTGGGACTTGAATCCCCGGTCCCCTGGCCTCAGCCTCCCAAGCGGGAGGACCGCAGGGCTGGGGTTCCACCGGGAATGCAGGAAGCATCTCAGTGTTCGTCAGCGTTCACTCAGCAATCTAGACGGAACATTCCAGACGCGTTGGGCACACGTGGCAGGAAGGTGCTCAGTGCCTGGTGTTGAGTTTTAGGAAGATGGCCTCCTTTTCCCGGACTCAAGGGGCCCCTGCCCGGGGGGCTCCTGCTCCCGAGGCTGGGGTGCGTGTGTGTGTGTAGCGGGAAGTCCGGCTCCTGCTCCAGAGGCCCGGGAGGGCCGGGGGGGCGGTGGGTGGGGAGCGGGGAGTCCGGCTCCCGAGGTGTGGGCAGCAGCAAGGCAGAGGGGACTTCATGAAGCCCTTCCACCGGCTGCTCTGGAACGGCGATGGCAAAGAAGCGCGCGGTGCCCGCGTGGCTGCTGAGCCTGCTTTGCCTCCCGTTGCGAGGACGCCAGGCCGGTGTGTCCCATCAGAGGCGGCCGGGGGTGGGGGGAGGTCTGCGCCTCTGTGATCCTGAAGGGCAGTGTGAGTATGGACGCTGCGCCCTGTGCAGTGAGTGCAAATCCCACACCCATTTCCATTGTGGCAGAGCCAGGCTGTGGGTCTGCCCTCCGCCCCCCCCCCGAGCCCGCGGGACGGCTCCGGGGGGGCCCTGCTCAGGACTCAGCCACCCCCTCGCTGCCCCGCTGCCCCAACAAGGAGATGCTACCCATCCCCTAACACCTCCCAAGCTCAGGAGCCTGCTGTGAACAGCTCAGGGGCCACTTTCCTGCTCAGGATAACCTGGCCAGCACAGACGCCAGGAACTAAAATTACGGAGGACGTGTAACTATTGTTTCATTTCTCTTAAGAGCGTTTTTATCGGGGCTGGGGATATAGCCTAGTGGCAAGAGTGCCTGCCTCGGATACACGAGGCCCTAGGTTCGATTCCCCAGCACCACATATACAGAAAACGGCCAGAAGTGGTGCTGTGGCTCAAGTGGCGGAGTGCTAGCCTTGAGCGGGAAGAAGCCAGGGACAGGGCTCAGGCCCTGAGTCCAAGGCCCAGGACTGGCCAAAAAAAAAAAAGAGCGTTTTTATCGTTCTTACCCATGCTACCCCATTACATGGTTTGAGAAATCAGTTTTATTTGTGTGATTTAGTTGAAGGAATATTTATTCTTCTGTCCTTGGAGAATTTTTTAAACAACCATAAGCAAGCATGTATTTTATGCGAAATTAAAGTGGATTTTAATAAATTATTTTTGGGCCTTTCAAATTTGCATCCATCATTTCCCATTTCTCAAGCCTGCCTGCTTTTATCTGTTTCTGCCAAGAAAATCAGATTTCTTTTCTCTTCTAGGAGGTGAGAAAAGGAAAAAAAAAAAAAAAAAGCATCTTTGCAGCCTCATAGCTGCAGGAGCAACCAACCACGAGATTGATTCAACAGGAGAAATGAATCCTACGAGATTCCCTCAGATTTGATGTCTTGATGCTTAGGGTCCAATTTATTGCAATAAGAAAGTGAAAAGTCTATTAGGAAAAGTCAAAGTGCTTTGGTGGTGTTTGTGAAAGTGTGAAAGAAAAGGCAAGCTGGAAAGGAAAGTGTTTTTCCCCTTTTCTAGAAGCGCTTCCATAACAGGAAGGCTGGAGACCAAGTGTGAGCTGTTCAGCACCCCTATACGCTGGTGAAGACCAGCACCAAGTGTGAGCATGTATAGCACCCTATACGCTGGTGAAGACCAGCGGCCAGTGTTTCCCTGGGCAGCTGGCCTAGCCACAGGCTGGACCATGGCCTCCTTGCTCCACAGGGAGGAGCTTTATGGGAGTCAGGCAAATACAAAAGAGAAGAAGCAGTTCTCATGCTCTGGCCTGGCTTGGTGGCTCAGGGGCCAAGGGAAGTTGGAACTGGATGGGGTGAGCCACACCTATAGGACTTGTCCTGGCAAAGGAGCATCTGCGATGTAGGTGGTGAGTACAGGGAGCCAGGAAAGCTCTTCTCCCAGGAGGAAGGCCCAAGCAGCAAACAGCTGGTTCTGCAGACACCAGGCACAGCCCTACAGCATACAGCATTAGAGTTGAGGAGATGGGCCCCTTTATAGAGGTGAGAACTCAGAATGGGGAGAGAGCTGAAGGTGGGGGTTCTTTCCCTGGGCATGGGAACCTTGGTCTGGGTACAGTTGAATGGAAAGTAGCAATGACACAGGATTATTAACCCTGGCTTGACATTAGAAGTTCTGCTACATACTGTGAGATGACAGGAAAAAAAAAGTGATGTGCTCCCTTGCTGGTCCTGGCCCAGTTTGGGGGCTCCCAATCTGGACAACTGTGGGAAGGAAGAGGACGGGAGGCCATGGAGGGACTGGCATCACAAAAGTGAAACTTTGGCAGGGGGATAATTTGGGGGCAGTTAAGCACATTAAAAATGAATATTATGGGGCTGGGGATATGGCCTAGTGGCGAGAGAGCTTGCCTTGTATACATGAGGCCCTGGGTTCGATTCCCCAGCACCACATATATAGAAAATGGCCAGAAGTGGCGCTGTGGCTCAAGTGGCAGAGTGCTAGCCTTGAGCAAAAAGAAGCCAGGGACAGTGCTCAGGCCCCGAATCCAAGGCCCAGGACTGGACAAAAAAAAAAAAAATGAATATTATGAAGTGAAGCTGCGTTAGGGTTAAGATGGTGGGTTAGAAGCTTCTTCTGGAACTCTATGAGTGAGAAGAGTCAGGGCAATTTAGAAGGTAATATGTTTCTTGAGGGAAGAGCATCGGGAATCATGAATGAGGCAACAAGACAGAGAAAAGCCATGGAGACACAGAAGGGTTATACAATCTGGAGCTCCAATCGTGGGTGGCTTCCTAGTGGGAAGAAGAAGCCAAAATCACAACCATAAGGTAAAGCCAGGCAAGCCTTCCATCCAGTGTGGGGGTTGGACATGACAGTGACACCCCCGGGGGCAGGCAAGCACTGGAGAGACATATGTTAAACCATGGATGCCATGTTTACTGATCACTATGCTTATCGATTTGTCTATGTTAAACCATATGTTAAACATAACATATCTTGGATAGCGAGATGCCATCTTGAGAGAGGAAGGGGGGTTAATGTTTGAGACGAAGGTACTATGGGAACCTGTAAACAAGAGACAAGGAACATTCGGGATGTCGTGTGTGGGTATGAGGTGGCTGTAAGAGATGTCCTGGATGAGGAAAGGTGGGGAAAGGTATCTGATGTGGTCCTACTGAGCGTAAGCAGGAGGGGAGCTAGGAATGTAAAGGACATAGAAGTCAGTAACCATGACTTCTAGAGAAAGGACAGTGCTATCACCTGCAGCCCACTGCAGAAACAGCTCTGAGCTTGTGGTCAGTGGACACTCAGCTTGATGATATATCCAAAGGTCTTATAAAATAAAGACCAGTCAATTCCAAAATTAGTGGAAGGGAAAAAATAGTAAAGATTGGAGAGAAAATTAACAAAATGAAAACTAATAAAACAATGCAAAGAATCAAGGAGAAAAAGAGTTGGTTTCTGAAAATAAAAAGATGCCACTGAAATACACTGAAATACAGAACATTATCAGAGAATATTTTGAAACTTCATACTCCACCTATTAAAATTGAACCAAGAAGATACAAAACTTAAACGATAAGGAAGAATGAGATTTAAGTAGTAATACAAAACCTCCCATCTCAGAAAAGTCCAGGACCAAATGGATCCATTGCTGACTCTTACACAACTGTAAATAACTAGTATCAATGACTCTCAACCTATTTCACAATACAAAAAGGGAAACACTTCCAAACTCATTCTGTGATGCCAGTATTATTCTGATGCCAAAACTTGATAAGATACCCCACCCAAAAAAAGAGAAAAAAGAAAAACTATAGGGCAATTTCCTTGATGAACATAGATGGAAAAATCTTCAATAAAATGTTTACAAACGGAACTCATCAACACATATAAAAAGATCATACATCAAAATCAAGTTGACTTCAGTCCAGAAATGCAAGGATGGTTTAACATACACAAATCAATAAACATATCAATAAACATGGCATCCATGGTTTAACATACAGAAATCAATCAACATGGCACCCATGGCTCACACCACTAGTCTTAGCTATTTGGAAGACATAGATCAGAAGGACCTCTAGTTCACAAGACCTCAACTCAACCAACAATTGGGCACAGTGTTATGGGCCTATCATCCCAGCTATGTGAGAGGCTGAGATTGGGAGGACTGTGGTTTAAGACAAATCTACACATAAAAGTTCATAAGTATGCTGGTTCACACCTATTATCTTAGCTACAGCATGAAACAAATGGTTCATAGTCTAGGATAGCCTGGGAAAAATGAGATCCACTTCAGAAATAACCAAGGCAAAAAAAAATATGGAGATGTGACCTGAGTCTGATAAAGCACCTGTCTAGCAATCACAAAGCTCTAAATTGAAAATCCCAGTACCACAAGTAGGTAGGTAAATAAATACATGTAATACCTAACAGGTACAGAAAAAGCCTTTCACAAAATAAAACTACCTTCTATTCTTTTTAATTCTTCTTTCTTCTCCTCCCTCCCCCTTTGTTGTCCAGTCCTAGGGCTTGAACTCAGGGCCTGGACACTGTCCCTGGCTTCTTTTTTGCTCAAGGCTAGCAATCTACCACTTGAGCCACAGCACCACTTCTGGCCTTTTCTGAGGAATCAAACCCAGGGCTTCATGCATGCCAGCCAAGCACTCTACCACTAAGTCACATTCCCAGCCCCAAACAACTTGTCTTCTTTTTAAAATTTATCTTTAAGTAATTGGGAGTTGCCTTTTAACAAATGAATCCAATAATTTATCATGATAAAAGCCTTAAAGAAACTAGGAACAGAGGTTTTACATCTCAACATCATACATGCTACATATAATATACCTATAGCCAAAATTGTACTGAGTGGGGGAAAACTGGAATAATTTCCTTGAAAATTAGGATCAAGTCACAGATATCCAGTAGAGCCACTTATATTCAATACAGTACTTGAATTCTTAGCCACAGCGATAAAACGAGAGAAAAAAATAAAAGAGAGAGAAAAAAATAAAAATAAAAAATAAAGAAGTCAAATTGTTCCTGATTGTAGGCACCATGATCCTACACTTAAAAGATTCTAAACATTCTAGTAAAAGGGTCTTAGACCTCATTTGCTTTCAGCCAAGTAGAAAGATACAAGATGGAACAACCTGTCATATTCATAGATCTGCAGAGTAAGTATTTATAAGATGGTCATGCTATCAAAAGCAATTTACAGTTTCAATGCAATTCCCATCAAAATCCAAAGGACATTTTTCACAGAAATAAGAAAAAAATCAATTCTGAAATCTATATGGAAACACAACTCCAAATAAACAAAAGCAATCCTTGGAAGAACAGTTTTAGAGGTATTATAATACCTGACTTCAAAGTATACTGTAGAGCCACGGTAAGAAAAACATCATGGTACTGGAATGAAACCAGATACACAGACTAATAGAAGAGTCAGAAATAAGCCCAAGCAACTACTTCCATTTGATCCTTAGCAAGGATACCAAAAGCATACACTGTAAAGTTGACAGCTTCAATAAGTGGTGCTAGAGAAACTGGATATCCTCAGATAGAAGACTGAAAGTAGATTCTCTTACCCTGTACAAAAGCCAACTCAAAATGGATGAGAGACTTAATGTAAGGCCCACGAATCTGTAGCTACTAGGTGAAACTTTAAGAGTATCATTTCAAGATATAGGAGTTGGTGCTTTCTGAAAAGGACCTCAATAGCTCAGGCAAAAGAACAAGAATTAAATTGAAAAGCTTCTGCACAGCAAATGAAACACTTACCATAGTGAAAAAGACAGCCTACAGAATAGGATATATTTTTCCAAATAGTCATCTGTCAGAGGATTAATATTTAAAGTGAAGATTTCAAGATACTAAACAAACACCCAAATTAAATCCAATCAATAAATGTACAAAGGAATTGAACAAAGGTACCAATGGCCAATAAATACATGCAAAAAAATTCAACATCCTTAGCCATGAGGGAAATGCAAATTACCCCAGTCACAAAGGCTACTATAAAGAAAATGAATCACAAGAAATGCAGGAGAGAAGGTAGAGTAAAAGGAGCTTTATGCCCTGCCTGGGGTGGTCTGTCAGCTCAGTCACTATGGAGAGAACATGGGAGTTCCTTAAAAATTGAAAACAGAACTCCCACTTAATCCATATATGCTACTTTTGGTGTGTACTAAAAAGAATTAAAGTCAGCTTACCACAGAGACACATGCACACCCATGTTTATCTCAGCATTACTCACAAGAGCTGAATTATGGGACCAGCCTAGGTATCCACCAAAGGACAGATGGATAAAGAAAACACAGTATAATATATACAATGGACTTTTACCTAGCCATTAAAGGGAATGAAATTATGTTGTTTACTGGGAAATGGGCAGGACTGGAGATCACTGTGCTATGTGAAATAAGCCAGTCCCATAAAGACAAGTAAGTAGCACATGTTTTCTATCATTTGCCAAAGCTAGGAGGAAATGAAACAAAAAGAAGGTCATGAAAGTAAAAGGAGGATTGTTAAGAAAGGAGGAGGGCTAGGGAAAAGGGGGCAGAGGAGTGAGGGCTAAGAAAGAGAAGTAGAGAGAGCGAATATAATCAAAATATGTTAATACATGAGTGGAAGTGTCATGATGGATCTTTAATAAGTACTATTTAACACAGCACAGTAAAAAACAAGCAAACCTCATAACACAGCGAGTTGACATTTAGAAATGTATCACAAGGACTTAAACTAAGGGTCCAACCGAACCGCACCAGTACACTGAGAATCAAGGATAGAGACGTTAATCACAACATCGCTGATGAACCGCAGAAGAACGGGGCCGGATGTAAAGCCCCTGTTACACTCATGACCTCACATGCGTTCCAGTGAGGAGTAAAAGCTATAGGTGCCTCTACCACACTGAAAAGTGAAAAAGAACAGTGCAAACCACGCGCCGGAGCACCATCCCATTCCCCCTTCTTTGTGACTGCTAGACCGCTGGCTCCTCTCTGCTCCTGTTTTTCATCCTGCAGGCAGGTTTAACTGCTGGCCTGGGACTGAGCCTCCCCCAGGAAATCTGAGGAGGGAAGGAGGATTAAGGGGAAGAGGCCACGGGAACAGTGCTGAGGGGGAAAACACTGTGAGGGTGGAAAAAAGGAAGAGGGAAAGGAGACACGGAAGAAATCCCATAGTGTCCTGAACCTAACCATGAGGGGAGCTTCTGGCAGCCTAGGCCTGCTTGCTCCCACTTCTCACAGACACAAGAAACACACTGAGCCACGTGGGGCTCTGGATGTGTTCAGCGTGGCCACTCCTAGGAAAGAAAGTTCAGGAAAGCAATTTCTAGCCCCTTTTCTTTGGGCATGGGGCAAGTACTTGCAGATGAGGGTGGTTTTTGTCTTCCTATCTGCTGAGCTCGGATCTGGAATGGCCCTCACAGGCGTCTGTTAAAGGCGTGGTCCAAGTCGGTGCTAATGAGGAGTGCTAGGTCCTTGAGCAGCCTGGGGGGGGGGGGTCTCCTGGTTAGGGGGTGCGGGGAGGCTGTCAAAACTAACAACGTGGGGGGCTGGGGATATAGCCTAGTGGCAAGAGTGCCTGCCTCGGATACACGAGGCCCTAGGTTCGATTCCCCAGCACCACATATACAGAAAATGGCCAGAAGCGGCGCAGTGGCTCAAGAGGCAGAGTGCTAGCCTTGAGCGGGAAGAAGCCAGGGACAGTGCTCAGGCCCTGAGTCCAAGGCCCAGGACTGGCCAAAAAAAAAAAACTAACAACGTGGAAATGTTCTGAGTTACCTTAAGACCCAAAGGGGTTCTGTGTCTCCCGATCACTCTCTGAAAAGAACCAAGTTTAATTTTCATTTAGCTTAATGTGCCACTCAATTTAAAGCTAGTCTGTGTTCACTTCCTGCACCCCACCATCACCATTTTCTATGCACTTGGTGAAACGAGGCTGGTGGCGCTTTGACCATGCGGGGCCCCCGGGGCGGCGCTCTGCCTACCCTACGCGGGGCCCCCGGGGCGGCGCTCCGCCCTGCGCGGGGCCCCCACGTTTTGTGGCACCGTCTCTGAAGGAGAGCACATTCCAAGCTCCGGGAACAGTCAAGTGGCCAGTGAACTTGCGGCACCGGACTCAACTTAGAACTAGGATTTGTCTGAGTGGTTTCTGAAAGATCTTCCAGCTGTAATGCTCAAGGCCAAGGACCATGCGCGCACTGTGGATTCGCACACAGACCCTCCAGGGAGACATCTTGTAGGCCACTAGTAACGATCAGACATTTGATGAACCTATCTCTAACTTGCTTTCTGAAAGCAACAGTATTACACTGCATCCTAAGAGCGGAGGAAACCTGCTGGGTGAAGAGGAACGACGGGAGCGCGGAAGGAGGGCGTCCTCCAAGGCGCAGGCGCAGCGCGGCCGGGTGAGGAGCGGCACGTGTCCTCCAAGGCGCAGGTGCAGCGCGGCCGGGTGGGGCGGGGCACGTGTCCTCCAAGGCGCGGGCGCAGCGTGGCCGGGTGGGGCGGGGCACGTGTCCTCCAAGGCGCAGGCGCAGCGCGGCCGGGTGGGGCGGGGCACGTGTCCTCCAAGGCGCAGGCGCAGCGCGGCCGGGTGGGGCGGGGCACGTGTCCTCCAAGGCGCAGGCGCAGCGCAGCCGGGTGAGGAGCGGCACGTGTCCTCCAAGGTGCAGGCGCAGGCGCAGCATGGCCGGGTGGGGCGGGGCACGTGTCCTCCAAGGTGCAGGCGCAGGCGCAGCGCGGCCGGGTGGGGCGGGGCACGTGTCCTCCAAGGCGCAGGCGCGGCGCAGCGCGGCCGGGTGGGGCGGGGCACGTGTCCTCCAAGGTGCAGGCGCAGCGCGGCCGGGTGGGGCGGGGCACGTGTCCTCCAAGGCGCAGGCGCAGGCGCAGCGTGGCCGGGTGGGGCGGGGCACGTGTCCTCCAAGGCGCAGGCGCGGCGCAGCGCGGCCGGGTGGGGCGGGGCACGTGTCCTCCAAGGCGCGCAGGCGCAGCGCGGCCGGGTGGGGCGGGGCACGTGTCCTCCAAGGCGCAGGCGCAGGCGCAGCGTGGCCGGGTGGGGCGGGGCACGTGTCCTCCAAGGCGCAGGCGCGGCGCAGCGTGGCCGGGTGGGGCGGGGCACGTGTCCTCCAAGGCGCAGGCGCGGCGCAGCGTGGCCGGGTGGGGCGGGGCACGTGTCCTCCAAGGCGCAGGCGCGGCGCAGCGTGGCCGGGTGGGGCGGGGCACGTGTCCTCCAAGGCGCAGGCGCGGCGCAGCTTGGCCGGGTGGGCGGGGCACGTGTCCTCCAAGGCGCAGGCGCAGCTTGGCCGGGTGGGGCGGGGCACGGCACGTGCACACTCACGGGGAGGTGTGGCTCCGTCCCGGCGTCGCATTGTAAAGCGGATTTCACATTAGGGCGGACGGACGGCCATGCGCTCATCCTCATAACCCAGGCCGAGCTGTCCGCGTCCTTGGCTACAGGCAGCCCCGGCCCACCCGGCCCAGAGCGGACCAGCACGTGACTCTGACCAGCTGACGCGGGCACCGTGAACGACCCGCCAGCACCCGCACCTGCCCCGCACCCCGAGACGGCTGCAGGACGTGTGGGCATTGCCCCCTTCCCCCCCCCCCCGCACCCCGAGATGGCTGCAGGACGTGTGGGCATTGCCCCCTTCCCCCCCCCCGCACCCCGAGACGGCTGCAGGACGTGTGGGCATTGCCCCCTTCCCCCCCCCGCACCCCGAGACGGCTGCAGGACGTGTGGGCATTGCCCCCTTCCCCCCCCCCCGCACCCCGAGACGGCTGCAGGACGTGTGGGCATTGCCCCCTTCCCCCCCCCGCACCCCGAGACGGCTGCAGGACGTGTGGGCATTGCCCCCTTCCCCCCCCGCACCCCGAGACGGCTGCAGGACGTGTGGGCATTGCCCCCTTCCCTCCGCGCACCCCGAGACGGCTGCAGGACGTGTGGGCATTGCCCCCTTCCCCCCCCGCACCCCGAGACGGCTGCAGGACGTGTGGGCATTGCCCCCTTCCCCCCGCGCACCCCGAGACGGCTGCAGGACGTGTGGGCATTGCCCCCTTCCCCCCCCCCGCACCCCGAGACGGCTGCAGGACGTGTGGGCATTGCCCCCTTCCCCCCCCCGCACCCCGAGACGGCTGCAGGACGTGTGGGCATTGCCCCCTTCCCCCCGCGCACCCCGAGACGGCTGCAGGACGTGTGGGCATTGCCCCCTTCCCCCCCCCGCACCCCGAGACGGCTGCAGGACGTGTGGGCATTGCCCCCTTCCCCCCCCCGCACCCCGAGACGGCTGCAGGACGTGTGGGCATTGCCCCCTTCCCCCCGCGCACCCCGAGACGGCTGCAGGACGTGTGGGCATTGCCCCCTTCCCCCCCCCCGCACCCCGAGACGGCTGCAGGACGTGTGGGCATTGCCCCCTTCCCCCCCCGCACCCCGAGACGGCTGCAGGACGTGTGGGCATTGCCCCCTTCCCTCCGCGCACCCCGAGACGGCTGCAGGACGTGTGGGCATTGCCCCCTTCCCCCCCCGCACCCCGAGACGGCTGCAGGACGTGTGGGCATTGCCCCCTTCCCCCTGCGCACCCCGAGACGGCTGCAGGACGTGTGGGCATTGCCCCCTTCCCTCCGCGCACCCCGAGACGGCTGCAGGACGTGTGGGCATTGCCCCCTTCCCCCCCCCGCACCCCGAGACGGCTGCAGGACGTGTGGGCATTGCCCCCTTCCCCCCCCCCCCCGCTGAGTGCGTGGTAGGAGGTTGGTGTCAGGCACCGTGCCCCCCGCCTGCCCCCGCCGCCCCCCGCCGCGGGCCTGGCCTCACCGGTAGGGCTCCATGGTGCGCACGCCGTAGAAGAGCGCCTCCTCCAGGAGGCCCAGGTGGATGCAGGCGTCCATGGCGCAGTCGAGCACCTTGAGCTGGTAGATGTTGAGGTCTGGAAGCCGCTCCGAGTTGCTGCTTATGATCGCCTGGCACAGGGCCAGCACCTGCTCCCACTCTGCCATCGCGCGTGGTTAAGGATTCGCTCACGTCCACGGAGATCCTGCTGGAGGCCCAGGGGAGCCCCGCACAGGGGCGAGGAGAGCGCAGCGTGCGCGCGCCGCGGAAAGCGCGCAAGAAACAAACACGCGTGCCCTGGGCAGCCTGGCCAAGTAAAATCTGCGGACCTCAACAAACCACCTTCTACCCCGGCCTGGGCTCCGGGGGGTGGAAATCCTGAAGAACCATTCCCGCCCCACGCGTCCCCCCAAAGCCTCGTCCTGAAACTCCTGCTCCACACGTCCCCCCATGCCTCGCGTTCCCCCCAAAGCCTCGCCATGAAACCCCCGCTCCACGCGTCCCCCGGACGCCGAGTCACGACAGGGAGGAAGCGGTTTGCTCAACTTTGAGGTGCAAGGCCTTTGTTCCGTTTCAGTTATTTCCCCTGGCAGTGTGCGCTCCTGACGTCGGGGGTGGGGTGGGGGCTGCAGGTCCCGCCCGTGGCTCCTGCGTCTCAAGCGCACACGAAACCAAAGGCAGCGGCACTGGGGCTCGCGGCTACCGCATCAGTTCACATTTGTTTTTTTAAGAAATATTATGAAGCAAAGGTGAGGCAAACCTTAATCAACGATTACGGCTTATGACGATAAACGGGGAGCAAAGGGAAAGAATGAGAAGACCCAGTGCTCCCCTCCTAGCACCCGCACGCTCCCCTCTCTCTAGGTGATCGGTGCGCCACCGCACCCCGTTTCCCTCCATTTCACTGAGGCAGTCGGGGGGCAGGGGACGTGGCATCCTGAGCCTCTGCGGACCTGCCTGGGGACCTCACACCGCACCCAGCTTGAACGCAAGCCCAGGGGACGCTGGTTTGGAAGTGGCCCTCCCCCTCCCCTCTCCTCCCCACCCCCTCCCCTCCCCCGGCCAGGGCAGCTCAGCTCTGCACGCGCCCCAGGCTGGAGCGCGGCTGGGAGAAACGTCTCCACACTTGGGCTGCAGCAGCCACGGTGCTGTCCTGGATGGCGGCTGTCGCTGTTCAGCTAGGCTCGCTCGGTGGCCAAAGTGCTTGGACACGCTGCAGGTCACACAAAGTGGGATGGGGGTGTCTGTGATGGCTGCGGTCCCATCCCCGGGGTTAGTGGGCACGGGGGACGCCCTCTGCACAGAGAACAGTGCCGCAGGTGCGGGGCCCTCCCCCTTCCCGCCTGCAGGATCAGGCTGTGGGAAAGGCGGTGTTGCTGGCGGGTGTCAACTCGTTCGGACCCCCACAGGCCCCGCGCCCCGCACCAGCACCCACTCCCACCCCCAAGCTGTTCATGGGAGCTCACAGAGCCACGGGGAGCGCACCCCAGGTCCGGAGCGCTCACAGAGCCGCGGGGAGCGCACCCCAGGTCCGGGGCGCTCACAGAGCCGCGGGGAGCGCACCCCAGGTCCAGAGCGCTCACAGAGCCGCGGGGAGTGCACCCCAGGTTGGCCTACTATCCACACAGCCCCTTACTCCTCTCCCAGCAAAGCCCACCCTTCCAGCGTCCATCTGTACCCGCCACACTGAGCGAGGGGCAGCAACACCTGTCCTGACCAGCTTAGCAGAGCACCTAACCCAGGGCACGGCCCCCCTGGGAGTTCCACACACCGCAGGGCCCCATGGAGCCCCCGAAGCTGCGTCCCAGAAGACGGTGGGCCAGTGACTCGCTTCTGCGTTCCCCCGACAAGGGTGTTGACGGTTCGCCAGGAGTATCCCCAGAGGCGGGAGGAACAATTTCCTAGCAGCCCACTGATGCTGTGACAGATTGCTGGGCTCACCTCGTGGCTCTTCCTGCCAGGATGAGCTATCTGACGAACTGTCAGGAGAAATGACTGCCTCTTGCGCAATGGCAGACACTCCTGTGGCGAGACGTGCACCTTATTTTAATACTGGGCTGTTTGCCTGTCACTATTATTTGCCTATTCGTTCCTACGCGTTCCCACTCTTTCGAAAGAGGTCTGAGGTGAGCAGCCATAGTTGCTGAAGCCAGATGTGAGTGTCTGCAGTCACGCACAGACATCATCTACCGGAACTCCCCCAAGCTGGGAAGGACAGGTGCCAGGCTCCCAGAACAACACTGGCAGCGCCGCTTGGCAAGCCTTTCCTGTACAACACCCTAGTGAACAAAACACCGAGTCATGTGAACTAAGAGGCTTTTCCCCAAGCAGACGCCAAGGCGCGTTTGCTCACGATTTCGCCCCTGGCACCGGCTGGTGCTGACCACCCGTTGCTCTGCTCCGGCCAGGAGGTGTGCGCCACCCGGTGCGGGGCCACAAACCGGCCGGCGGGGGCCAGGACACACTCAGGGAGCACAGGCCGACAGGAAGGGAGGAGAGGGAGCCGGAGCACCTAGGAGCGGAGCGCTCGCTCACCTTTCCCATTCTCCTCCTGACCCTCGCCACCCCGGGGTCTCCTCTCGCCGGTGAACCCTGACCCTCTGCCCACGCCCCGGCGCCCCGGCTCATCTTTTCCCACGCGGCGTGTCACCTTTTCGCAGTTCCTCCCTCTTTCTCGTCAGCCTCCACTCCCCATTCTCCCAGATGGCACGGTTGCGCTCCCTTGGTGAGACTCTCCTACGCCCCCAGTCGCTGCGGGGTGTCTGTTGCTCCTCTGAGCACGCCTCGCCACCCGCACCCCGCTCGCCAGCTTGACGCCGCGATAGGACGCCAGGGCAGACGACGCCTGAAGCGACGGCAGGCTCGGTCTGCCCTGCGGGCCAGTGGGCACCACATGGCGTGTCAGAACAAGGGCTCGCACCTCAAACCAAGACGGGGTGAGACGCTGGGAGACCAGGGTCCCCTGACCCCCTGGAGGGCAGGCTCCCAATGATCTACGGGCCTCGTTCCTACTAGGCCACCTCACGCCCCTTGCAGGTCCCAGCACCCCCTGGTAAGGCCACCTTCCCTACAGCAGGCACTGATGTGCATGCTTCCTTCCTCACAACTGGGGGGGCTGTGGGCCGCGCTGCGTCCCCTAACTTCACCTGAGGTAAATTAGGATCAGCAAAGTGCCCGGCGCAGAGTCGGTTTTCAGTAAGACTCTATCCAGGTGAGAGTGACTCAGAGCGTGGCCATCCACAGGCCCCGATTCCATCCCACAGGACCACGGCGAGCGGGCCCCCCCCCCCACACCGCAGAGCAGGACTCTGGGCCTATGAACGCGGCGGGCCTCCTGTTCCTAGGGCAGGCCGTTTTCTCCATTCTTCCAACCCACTTGACTCTTGTAGTCTCGTAACGTATTCAGTCAACACGTCCTTTATCCACGCCCTGCCTGCCCCAAGGTGAACATAACGTTACAGCTGTGATCATCTTAGTTTGTAGTCTACGTATCTGTAGTCCACGATCACACTTTTTTGTATTTGTATTACATTGTGCTACTTATCACAGCCGTGTAATTCCTTTACGTATTCTGCTGTTATGCTTTATGCATATTTACAGTCCTGAATTTCTAGACTGAAACAGAAAATCTTATATGCGCTGTTGCCAATTGTTGCCCTAAAGCTCAGCTGCCCTTCAAACTTGCGGAAGTCTACTGTGTCGTTGATCCTATGGTTTGCTCTCTGCCGCCCTGGCTGTTCTTCAGGGTCCTCTGGGGGTTGATGAGCCTGGGCTCTTTACTTCTCCTGGAGACGCTGAATCCCAGGCTGGCCAGGCGGGATGTGGCAACAGAGCAGCCGTCCAGGGTGAAAGCAACTGAGGAGCTTCTTCATGCTTTCACCGTGGTTACTGGATCATCTGGTAAGGTACCTGGTTCTGCTGGTATCTAACATAAATTTCTTGACCGCATTTTCCAAACTCCTTTACGAAATCTAGATATGAACCGTACCAAAAAAAAGCCCATGGCTCGTTGGCATACCTGCTCTTAGTGAATCCACGCAGGATCCAGAAATCTAGATATGAACCGTACCAAAAAAAAGCCCCCGGCTCGTTGGCATACCTGCTCTTAGTGAATCCAAGCAGGATCCAGAGATCCGCTTTCTTTTTGTTCCCCATTAACCCACTTCTAGATTCTAAGTCAAACTGCTAGCAAACTCACCGGACAACCCATTTCTGAAATTATGTACTTTATCTTTAAAAGTAGAAACAGCCATCTACCTACTCTCCCTGTCCTTCATAATTTGTTTTGTTTTTAAACCGACTATAGATTTTCTTAATGCCTACAGCATAACTAACAAGGCACGGGCTGAACCTGGGGCAGCCCTTTTCTTCCTGCCGCCTCCGTCTTCCCAGGGTGTCCACTCCACCCTCATGGAATCCTCCTCCTCGGCCTCTGCCCCAGCAGGTCCTGACCTCAACTCCAGACGCCTCCAGCGTGGCCAGGCACCCGAGGGCCTTCCCGGAGCCCCCCGTGACGTGCTGCCTCCCGTGCTGTGAGCCTGGCTGGCCCGGGCTCCTCCCCACTTGTGCTGAGGACTTACTGGGCAGCATCCCCTCGCCGCACGGTCAGCTTGGGCGTCTCCTGGCTCTGGGGGTCCACGTTACTAGATCACAAGGATTCTATATTTTCTTGAGAAATGAAGGTGAGTGGGAGAGGAGAATCTAGGAGTTTGTTACCATTGACACATAAAGAAACCACTGCCACCTGTCCTACAACAAGGCCATGTTATCTACTGGTGGGAAGGCTCCCTGCTGATCTTACTACAATCTCCCTTCTAATAGCCAAACAACTGGCTGGTCCAGAGACACAGCCCGAGGCCAGGACGCGGAGGAAAACTTATAGAGAGCCCCGACCTTGCCCCTGGCCTCGGTACCCCAAGCTCCAAGCAATAACCAGCCATCCCAATAGCACCCACCGCTTCCCAGATGCACCCACAGGCCCAAGGATACTCCACTGTGCCTTCAGTTCTTCAATTTTCTTCAGGGATTCTCGAACTTCCTTCCACACGTGCTCATCACCGGTTAGCATGTCAGCATCCTGCACGGGCCACGTTGAAAGACAGGTGGGAAAAAAGACAAATAAATAATGATACAACGAGCAAAGGGTCTGAACAGACATTTCTCTAAGGAAAACATGTAAACAGCCTATGAGCACAAGGGGTGAGAATCGGCTCACCAGCATTCACCCTCAGGGAAACACAGCTCAAACCCACAGTAAGACACTTTCTCATACCCGCTAGTGTACCTAGAACCCCAAAGATAGACAGCAGGAAGCACTGGCGGGGATGCAGAGAAACTGAGGTGTTCACACTCAGCTGGTGGCAATGTACCATGGCACAACTACAGTCTTTTCAGTTCATCGAAGGTTTAACCACAGAGCCGCCGTATCATGCACCCCTCGACGCAGATGAAAGAGAGACCAAAGTGTTCTCGAAAAAACCTTGCACACTAATTACTCATAGTTCACAATAGCCAGAAGGACAACTGAAGTGTCCATCAACTAGTGAAAGCACAGACGGGAAGTAAAGGAGCTGTACAATGGGTACTGTGCAACAATAAAGCAAGTGGAGCGCCAGTATCTGCTACAACGTGCATGGGCCTTCAAACTATTACACCAAGAAGCCAGGCGCAAGACACCCGGGAGGTCCGAGCAGGTAAAGCCACAGGGGTAGAGACAGGGTGGCCCGGGGAACTGAGGAATGACTGCTAATGGGTCAGTGTTCCTTGCTGGGATGTCGAAAACCTCCTAACTGTACCGTGACGCTGGCTACACAGCTGCAAGTGGACTACAAAACCCACTCTAAGCTGAGTGAGCTGTGTTGTTTGAGCATTTTTGTTCCGTAGAACTGTTATTAAAAAGATGAATGAAAGAGATGGAGGGAAAAAAAGGTTCCTTAGGAAGCCTTCAGATAAAGTTGTAAGGAAGAAGTTATCAACCAAGGGAAGCACCTGTACACCCAGTTGTGTGACTCTGACTTCCATCCAAGTTAGAACAAAAAGCTCTAATATTTAAAAAACACGATTCAAAACCCCTTCTTCAGCGCGCCCTCCCATCCAGCGAGGGGATTTGCAGGGTTCCTGTATTTCTAGCAGCACACGCAGTGCTGGACACAGTAGGGACTCAATCAGTATTTTGAATGAGTGACTCAGGTCATGTGGCCCAGAACTGGGTTCTTGGGGGGCAGGGAGGGGGGACAGGAGGGCACAGCCATGCTGGGTCAGCCATGGGGGAAGCAGAAACTGGGTCTGAGTTCTGCCTCTCCGCAGTGAATCTAAGCAATTTAGAGGAACACAGTCTTCCCCTCCACATCAGAGGGGATCCGCCACGCCGCTCCCCGAGAGCCATTATCAACCTGAGAACCAGATTCGGGGACATCGTGCAATGTGTCCGAAATCCTGAGCACGGATGGGCCATTTCCAGCGGTACCGGCTTGGTGCCCTGGCTGCGCTGTTTGTCCTTCAGTCGCGGCCGTGGACTGGGACATCCTCAGCTCGCGTCTCAGGTCTTTAAGCCCCCATGGCCCAACGAGGCGGCGGTCAGCTGCGAGTGGCCATTCCCACTTACATCACTTTGAACATCACTTTGAAAACCCCAGCTCCTGGCCCACGCCGGCACGCAGCAGGAGCTGCGGACCCGCAGAGCCGCCCGCGGCGCTGACTCGCAGGGCACCTGCAGCCCGGAAGTGCTCCCAGGCACTGCGCACGCTCGCACTCGGGGCTCAGCATGGGAGGAGGGGGGTGCGCCATCCTGGGGGCGGAGTCAGCGAGTGCACAGGCCTTCTCGGCGTCCCTGGAGACCCCTAACGTGCCCACTGGAAAGCCTGCACGTCACCCAGGCCCAGGAGGGCAGGAAAACACGAGACTTCCTGCCACTGAGAGCCACGGAAGCGAGATCCCCGGGGGAGGGGGAGGAGGCAGTGAGACGTGCGTGTCCCGTGAGTGCGTGGGCACACATGGTGCCGCTCCGTGCCCTTGCTGGTCTTCTGGAGTCCCAGAAGCACCCCATCTTCCTCCTGCCTCCACCAGCGCAATCACTTGGGACCTCACTTTCCAACTTTCTATGTCATCACGGCAGATTCCCAGGCTCTGAGAAAACCGTCTTACTTGTTGCTCCCATGGAAGGTAGAACAGGACGCCCTGGAGGGACCCAGAGCTGCGAGGACGTGGCAGGGAAAGGGAAATTGGGGGGCACGCAGGACTGTCATTGGCTGGCCTGAAGCCAGGCAGCTGTCCCAGCCCACGCAGGCCCGGCACCCCTGGACGGCCTCCAGGAAGAGGCGGGGGGGGGGGGGGCTGGCGGTGAGGGGCGTGAGCAGGGCTCCCTCAGCATGGCCGGCTTTGGGACGAGGAAGGAACGGGCCGAGGAGCCCTAGCCGCCTCCCGGCTGGGAGAGACAAGTGGGGGGTGATTCTCCCCTGAGCTCCTGAGGGGGAAGCAGCCCCGGAGGCTGCCCCGCGAGGCCGGGGGGCGCGTGCGGGAGACGAGCCCGGCGCCTCCTCCCCGGAGTCCATGACGGCCTGTCACGGGCGCAGCACGAGTCCAGCAGTCTCGGGGCGCCTTCTGCACTTCCGGCCACGGGAGCTTTGAACATGGCCCTCCTGTAACCGATGTCACCTGCTCTGACCGCTCGTGGGCCCTTGGCCGACGAGGCAAAGCTGCAGGCACGTTGAGCGAAGATGGCGTGTGGGGAGGGGGCTGCAGGGCAAGGCAAGGAGAGCCACCGCTGCAGGGCTGAGGCAGCCTCGGGGCCTGCGGTGCTCCCGGGAGCACGGGGACCCCTGTGGCCCTGCCTGTGCACCCAGGCCTTCCCCATCTACCCCCGGAGGCAGCGCTTAGTCTCTGCTCCCAATGCTCCAAAACGCTCAGCACAGAGCCACGAGCGTAACCAACGCTCACCGGGGCCTCTGCAGCCCGCCGGAAGAGGACCTGCGTTCGGAAACTCTCTGGATGTGTCTGGCATCATCTCTACGTCCTCACAGCGTCCTGGGAAGCATCGGTGGCACCTGGCGAGGCCCAAGAAAGCTTCAGGAACTGTCCTGATGCTCTTCGACCCCTTCTGCCCAGGAGAGGCTGCAAAGCCGGCTCGGCCTGGCCCGTCTGGGATGGGGCAGTGCCGCGACACCGTCTCCGCGCAGTCTGAATGCCCCTCCCCTCGGGGTTGCTTGAAAGTTAAAACTCAAGTCTGAGAGTTAATAAATTCAAAACACCCCAGTATTTAAATACTGTGAAAAGAAAACTAAAATCCTCCCGTCCTCCCGCGGAGTCCTTACAACGTAGTACCCTCCCACCAGGCAAGGTGAGGCCGTGGCCCACAACCCAGCGATTTCATATGGGAATTACATTCTTAACAAAATCCACCAGCAGCAAACATAATCAGATTAGCTGTTCCTGTGGGCTGACCCCTAAGTCTTTATTTACTTAACAGAAGAGCAGGCAAGCTTGGTGATTGCTTTCCAGTTCCCCAAACCAGGGCGGTGAGCGACGGGCAAGGCTGCACTCGCCGCTCAGAGCTGGCTCTACTGCCTCGGAGCTCTCCTTCGCCAACAGGGGTCTGGGCCTCGTCCCTGAATGGGTTAGAGGCCGCGTGTATCCATCCCCCGTGTGCAGCCCTCACTGTAAACATAGGTACCCAATGACACACGAGAATCTGACCCCCACACGCTTCTCCTGGGTTTCTGAGCAGGAAGTGCACCTGCCAGGGTCAGCGGCCACGAGGAAGGAGAGTCATGTTCTTCCGCCATGCGAATGAAGTCCAGGAGGGATGCCGGGCAGATCCCTGGCAAGAGGTCACGGGGCCCTGCAGGTTAGACGTCAGGTAGGACGGCTCCCCGCGCAGGCTCACCTGCCTCCCAGGAGCTGGAGACGAGCATTGTGCATGAGCTAATTCCAGACGGTTCTTATTCACAAGAAAAGGAAAGGGAGAAAGGTGCCGTCTTTCCAGTGCTTCCTGTTACCCGATCCTCAAGTAAACCCTAACCTGACTGCACTGGAGAGAGATGAACGTAGGGCACGAAACAAGGTAATGAGCATTTATAAACTTTCCAGTAATTCAGTAATTCTGGTGTCTTAAAAAGAGGAAGAAGGGATTTTTTATTCTTTTTAAAGTAAAGTTCAAACAAAGTGCTTGTGCTCCGGAGAGAGACTAGGAAGTCTCGCAATTCAAAATCATGAGGGAAATAAAGCTTCATTTGCAGTGTGTGTGACTGTAGCAGTCTGGTTGGTGGGGCTCGTGGATTAATATACGACACTACTCAAAAACCTTTATGACGAACAGGAAACATCTCTGCTGGAACCAATTTCCATGTCCGCTGGCAAAGCCCGCTGAAAGCGGTTTAGATTTCACTTGAGAGGAAAATGGCTCTTTCATAAAGTAGAAAGCGGTGGCCAAGAATGGAGCAGTCACTCTTGTATCAACCACAAGCCCTCAATGGGCGAGTGAACAGCCCAGGCCGGGCTGGAGGGGAGGAAGCGAGGCTCTCAGCCGCAAGCTCGGGCCGCTGCACGCTCTAGTCAGCAACCCGTGAGCCCCTGCACACAGCAACCAGCATGCAGCGAGGAGACGCTGGTGTCGGAGCCGCGGGCCCTGAGCTGAGCGCCCCCCCCACCCCCCCGCCCCGATTCTTCGGTGGCAGCCCCTCCTGACGAGGAGCACCTCGGCCGCGGGGCCTCTGTACAGCCCTGGACGCGGGCGGTCCCGGCCTCTCCCCACCTTGCCAGGGAGCCACCAGGGCTCGGTGCAGTGGCCTCGGCTTGGCGGAGGAGGAGGGGCGCGGACCCCCGGCGCAGCCCAGGCCCTCTGCCTAGACGGCTCTCCTCCACCTAGTCACGGAAGCAGATTCTTCTCATCCAACCAGAGGCAGGCCAAGGAGCCTCTGACCTCGGCAGACAGCACCCCGAGCTTCCCCCGGGCTGCATGGGGCCTTCCCGTCCTGCACACGGAGGGTGAGGGCGGGGCGGGTGACAGGGATGTCCTCCAGGTGCGGGGCGGCCCTGAGGCCAGGTGAGATGGTCTTTCATCAGCGTCCTAAGCCCTGAGACCTGAGACCTGCCACAGAGGCCCCCGTAAGGCTGCAGCGCGCTGTGCTGGGTCCACACAGCCGCGGACCTCAGGCACTGCACACACACACACACACACACACACACACACACACACACACACACACACACCCAGCTTGCTGACTCTCCTCGGCCATTCCTGTCATGGCCTTCATCCCAGCACTGGCCACGCGCAGACCCAGGCCCCGGGGGTACAGAACCGTCCAGGGCGAGGGGTGTTTCCTTCACGACTCCTGAGACGGTGGCCTTCGGTGTGTGAGCCCTGGCCCGCTTCGGCCTTCCCCACCCCTCCTTCCCTCGGCGCGGGGTCCCCCACCCACAACCCACAGGGAGACGGCCTGCGCCTCTGCCAGTGGAGAATGTGGCTAGAAAGCCAGGAGCCCCGCGGTTCACACGGGTAGTGCCCCAAGCCGATGGTTCTTGCACACTTCCCGCACAGCGTGTAGGGGCTGTTCTTGCACAGCTCCCGCGCGGCGTGTAGGGGCCGTTCTTGCACAGCTCCCGCGCGGCGTGTAGGGGCTGTTCTTGCACAGCTCACGTGCGGCGTGTAGGGGCTGGGCCGGCCCTGGCCAGCGTAGAAAGGCCTCCGTGAGGAGTGCTCCTGAGAGCACCTCCCCGGTTCGGCTCGCAAGGGCGCGTCCAAGCCCAGCCCCTGGCGCCCGCCACAGACTGTCGGACAGAAGGCTGGTGCAGTTACAAACGCATCTGGCCCGGCCGTCCTCCAACCGCACCATGTAAACACCACAAGGTGGGAGGTTTGGGGATCTGGGAAAATGGTTCTAATGGCAACAGCTATTCAGAGAAAATACACCCCCAAATTCAAGAGCAGGTTTTAATTTAGAGGAGACTAAAACCACAGCCTGGTCTCCTGCATCTTTTCTATTTCCTTCTGTGGGAGCAGCTGTTTCCACTCTCGGCTAAGAACAGACAGGAAATTGCTGTACACTGTAGCTGAGCAGGCTGGGGTCAGGCGGAGGGGCAACGATCTGACGGCAAGGACGAGGGCACAGCAGGCACGAATGCTCCAAGGACGCCGAGGACAGGGCGAGGGCTGGCACGGGTCTGTGGAGCGCGGTGGCCGGGCTGGAGCGAGGCCCTGGGTTTGATCCCTGTCCAAAGGAGGAAGGGATTCCATGACTCCAAGTCCCCAGCACAGAGGGGAAGCCGGGAGGCTGAACTCCATCCCAGCTCTGCTGCTGGCTAGCTGCGTGACCCACAACTCACAGGGCCTCCTGGCTCAGCTTCCCCAGGTGAGAACTTGATCGGGGTTACCATGGAGATGGGGACCAATCATTCCGCTCCATTAGTCACCCATGCAGAAGGTGTCTGCCGTGCATGCTGGGAGACCTGAAATTCTGAGAGCGACTTGGGGATGTGTGGCTGCGCAAACAAATTGCAAATCCCCCCCATCCCCTTCTCCCCCCCTTTCTACTTCAGCTTCTCATCCGCACACCACCCCAGCCAGAGCTCCCCGCCAGAGCGCGGGTCAGAACAAAGGCCACAGCTAACGCACCGCTGCGTGCCGCCACGCCGGGACCAAGCCGACCCACTGACTCCGCCCCTAACACCCTGCGCGTGGCCGTCCCGGACAGTGTTCCAAACACGGGCGAGCACGGGGCGCTGCTCTCTCCTGAAGCAGGCAGGCACGGGAGGTTATTTTACCGATGGTCCCAAGCTAGGGAGCAGTTTAGGGGGTCCTGGGATGTGGGGCTGGGCACGTGTCACTGGGCTGGCCACAGAGGACCCGCAGGAGAGTCACGAGACACAGGGCCCTTGGCTACCGTGGGGACCGCGACTCCAGAGGGGGGCTGCACATTCCCAGGGCGCCTCCCCAGCACCCAGCGAGGCCGGCCGGGTGTCCTCAGGCCATGCACAAAAACCTCAGAAGGGCTGGGTCAGTGAGGAAAACAGTTAGCACGCCATGCCGGCTCACTACAGAAAGAAAAGAGAACGCAGAATTGCATTTTGTCGCCCAGGGGAAAAGGTTAGCATATTCTAGAACAATCCCAAGCTGGGGCATTGGTCTTGGAGGGAGGGGGTGGGGCCGCATTCCTAACTGTCCTTTGGGAGGGGACGGCTCGCCCAGCCCTTCCTCGCCCCTCCCCACGCCCATGAGGGGGGCCCTGCCCAAGCCCCCCCCCCCCCACGGACGAGGTCCTGGCAGCGGTGCCCGGAGGAGCGGTGCTGGCGGGCTGCACCGAGCCTGCCCTGGCGCCTCACGACAGAAAGCACACGTCTGCGTTTCATATTCCAGTCAACCCGCTGGCCCCGGGCCAGGGCACCGCTTTGTAACATGGAAGATAAAAGCCCTGGCCATGTTTGGCGCCCTGCCCCCCCCCCTGCTCCCCGTAACTGTCTCATAAACCAGGCGCGCATTACCGAGAGCAGAGCCTTCCAAACCCAGCGAGGTCTAATGGGGCTTCACAGACGGTGCCAGAGAACCAGCAGAGGTGTGTCCGCCACTCCGGGAGAGCAGAGCCCCAGGGGCAGGGACTCTCGCTTGGGACCTGCTGAAACGTGGGGGTGGGGGAGAGATGGAAGCAGACGCCACTCCTCCTCAGAGACCCAGCTCCCAGCCCGGGGCACCCTTCCCCAGAGCCCGCCTGCTGGCAGGGGGTGTCTCCTGGGTACCAGGTATGGGCAGCTGGTCAAGCTTATCAAAGCAGGATCTGGGGTGCACAAGAGGGCGTGACTCACATGAAATCATGGCCTCTGGATCCGTTTCTACTTCGTTTTCGGGCGATACTTTGGTGGTTCAAATGATGCAGTACCAGACAGTGCTACTGCTTTACTATTCCTTTAATGTTGCACAGGACTTTGAAAGCGAGACTAATGTTAGCACACGTTTATAAACTAGACTACGAAGGGTTTCTTCTCTCGAAGCAAACACGGATGAGCTGAGGAGGCCCCGAGCTCCTCACTCGGATGCGGGCAGGCAGGCCCGGAGCTGCCAGAGGCTTCAGTTCTGCCTGGGGGGCTGCCGTGGCCCCCCAGCCTCTCCCACCCCCGGGGCGTGCGGTGGCCTCCATTCCCTTCCAGCTCCCAGGCGACGGTGCCCGCCTGCAGTCAGGACCAGGGCTGCCCAGGCCGTCGAGTATCAGAGCCGCTGCCCCCTCCTCCTGTCTACTCGCCTTGCCACGGCTCTCCGCGCTCTCTGCTGTGCACAGGTGTGATCAGCAGACGGCACGGGGAGCCCTCCGACTGGCCTCATTCTGACCCACAGTCGCACCCCAGGGCTGGGCGTGGGAATGGCAAGGAGTCACCCGAGAGGTGGCCTCCGCCCAGACAGGCTCCCAGTCCCCGGCAGGATGCCACAGGTGTCTTGATGCTGTCGTGGCGCGCGGAGAGCCGTGGGCTCCGGGTGACGGAGCCGAGTGGCTTCCTTCACCCATGCAGGAGCAGAGGAGCCGGCAGGGGGGACAGCACAGCCATGACGCCACGGGAAGAAAGGAAAAGGAGGGGGAAGCGAGTGAGGCGGGACCCCCCCCCCACCCCGGTGAAAAGCTCTCTCCTCCCTTACTGGAGTCCTGCTTCAGAGACCCAGACAAGCGGCCGGGGACATAGTTGATGAGGGAAAGAAGCAGGCTGAAATAGGAGGCTGGAGAGGCGGGTAAAAGCCAGAGGAGAGGGCGGATTTGATCTCGTGACGGTAAGAGAGGAATCCAAAGTGTTAACGTGAGTTTGCTGGAGGTCCACGTGCAAAGCACAGTGACTGGTGGAGGAGCGGAGGGCAGCTGGGCGAGGCACACCAATGTGGAAAGCAATGGCGCCCGGGTGAACAGGGCAGAGACCTGCACCAGACGCCCAGGGCAGGGCGAGGTCAGAGCGCGGGAGGGCAGGGGCTCGGGGTGCGCTCCGTGGAGGGGGGCGCTGCCACAGTGCCGCCTTCGGGGAGATCAGGGTGAGGGAGGGGCTGGGAGAGCCGCGTTCCCCTTGGGACGTGCTGAAGACAGACTGCAGCAGGGTGCGGGCAGAACCGCCCCGAGGTGGGCCCGGGAGCACAGGTATGGGAGCACGGCGGGCCCAGGAGCACGGGTATGGGAGCACGGCGGGCCCAGGAGCACGGCGGGCCCGGGAGCACGGGTATGGGAGCACGGCGGGCCCGGGAGCACGGGTATGGGAGCACGGCGGGCCCGGGAGCACGGGTATGGGAGCACGGCGGGCCCGGGAGCACGGGTATGGGAGCACGGCGGGCCCGGGAGCACGGGTATGGGAGCACGGCGGGCCCGGGAGCACGGGTATGGGAGCACGGCGGGCCCGGGAGCACGGGTATGGGAGCACGGCGGGCCCGGGAGCACGGGTATGGGAGCACGGCGGGCCCGGGAGCACGGGTATGGGAGCACGGCGGGCCCGGGAGCACGGGTATGGGAACACGGCGGGCCCAGGAGCACGGGTATGGGAGCACGGCGGGCTCAGGAGCACGGCGGGCCCGGGAGCACGGGTATGGGAGCACGGCGGGCCCAGGAGCACGGGTATGGGAGCACGGCGGGCCCGGGAGCACAGTGAGCCCGGGAGCACGGCGAGCACGGGAGCACGGTGGGCAGGTGGAGCCTGGGGACGGGGGACGGAGCGAGCCAGCCCGCAGAACCCAGCCTTCCTGGGGAGAGGCTGCGGGGAGTTCGGGGTGCAGTCCCTGGGGAGGCAGCGGGGCTGTGACTGCGACCCGGGGGGAGGGATAGGGCGGGGGCGGCGGGCCCGCAGCGTGGGGAGGGGAGGTGTCGGGGCCCAGGGGCTTCAGTCCCGCTCCCCGCCATCGGGAGACCGGGCTTCGGGGGACGGGGCAGGCGGGCTGGGCGGGCTCGGGGGGACGGGAAGGGGCCAGCCGAGGACGGGGAGCGCTGGCGCGCAGGGAGCAGCAGAAGGCGGGCTGGCAGGAGCACTGCGGGCATCACAGGTGCGGGCGGCGGGGGCGGGGGCTCACCGCTGACGTCATCCTCGGGTGGGGGAGGGGAGCAGCGGGGGAGGGCGGGCGGGAAAGGGGCCAAGGTAAGCGGGGAAGCAAACATGGGATTGGGCAGGAAGGAGCGGGAAGGCAGACACCGAGATCGTCAGGGAGTAAATCCCCCTCCTCCCGGCAAGCGCGGTCAGCCGGGCCGCGGCTGTTCCTGCGTCCATCGCGCACGCGTGGCGGGGCCCCTGCGTCTCCGTCTCCCCGGCAAGTTCCGATGCACTTTTGCTTTGTAACCAAGAATCTGCAGACCCCGGGGCACAGGCCACTAAGAGGTGGGAACAGGTTTGTAAAACGCTTGATCGACACCGGAGTGCACGTTTGCCGTACGCTTCTGGCTTGCGCAAGGCTCTGGTTCACCTTCCGGGACATCCGACGACAAGCGAGCTCCGTGGCATCTGGGCAGGGGCAGGGCGAGAGGCCCGGACGCACAGGGCTGTGGGAAGGCCTGGACTAGGCGGCGGGTCCCCCGGGGCGTCCACACACGCGAGGGCTCCACCCCAGGGGAGCGGGGCAGCCAGGCGGCCCACGCAGGCTGAGAGGCGCAGCCCCGGAAAGGACGATGCGCACTGGGGCAAGCGAGAACGTGTCCACACCTGAGGACGTGTCCACACCTGAGGACGTGTCCACACCTGAGGACGTGTCCACACCTGAGACCGTGTCCACACCTGAGGACGTGTCCACACCTGAGGACGTGTCCACACCTGAGACCGTGTCCACACCTGAGACCGTGTCCACACCTGAGGACGTGTCCACACCTGAGACCGTGTCCACACCTGAGGACGTGTCCACACCTGAGACCGTGTCCACACCTGAGACCGTGTCCACACCTGAGGACGTGTCCACACCTGAGACCGTGTCCACACCTGAGGACGTGTCCACACCTGAGACCGTGTCCACACCTGAGGACGTGTCCACACCTGAGGACGTGTCCACACCTGAGACCGTGTCCACACCTGAGACCGTGTCCACACCGCGGAGCGCTCCTGGACGCTGGGCTCGACTCTCAAGAAAGCAGAGCAAAATCTTTGGGAAAAGTTCACACCTTCGGTCGCAGATGAGGTACCGGTGAGGTAGAGAGAGAACGTTATAACGGGTGTCATGGTGTCACAGCTGCTCCCCTGACGGGGAGAGGCCTTGACGGCCCAAGACCAGAGTGGGGGCCCTGCAGCCCCCGAGAACACACAGACGGTGAGTCTGCGCAGGAGGGGCCCCAGCGGCGACCTCCTGTGTCCCCCGAGATGCTCACGGGAACCCAGGGGCAGCACGGGAGCACCAGGGACGTGTCCTGCCCTCCTGGACCCAGCACCCCGAAGGCTGCGTGTCCCAGGTGGACATCACCCACACTTCACTGTGTGATTTCAACAAAGATCTGGCCGTGTCTGCTGCGACCATCTATGGAAGACAACAAGAATGTACGGTGACGTTTCTGCTTGGTTGAGCAAGTGACCACACGTCAGGATGGATGCTACCAACTTGGATCTGTCCTTGCTAAGAACCATTTTCCTTACTGTACAAAAGAGGCTAGCTCAAGTAATAACAACCATGATATACATTGGGGGTTACTGTGCTAACGAATGCTTTCCCTTTTTAAATCATTTGAATGAGGTGGAAAGAACACTCAGTTTCTAATTTATCAATGCCAGGTCTACAGTTATAAAGATGGAATAAGTTCCTCTGGGTTTTAGCTGCTGTTGTGTAACTCAAACGCCTGAGAATTGTCTACTATACTGCACAGCCTAAAAGACCCAAGTCGTGGGCGTGGCCAGGTGGATGAGAAACCTATCCTCTCTTCCTGTCTTGCTCAGGGGAGGAACTAGGACCCCGAGGTCTGTTAGGAAAGGTGAGTTTCAGTAGGTGAGATTGATTAACTTCCGATCACAGTGGCCCCAGAGTAGAGCAATCTGTCTAAAGACACCGTGTGCCATCTCTGGGTCCTGCCCAGCTGGGCATCAGAGGGGATTCCTGCCCCAAGGGAGGGGGCTCTAGCCCAAGGCAGACGGGCCTCTGGGAAGCACTTCTTTTCTCTTGGTTAAATACAGAACCACACAGATCTCCGTGGGGCTTATGTGGACCCTACTTTATGCTTTTCCTCAGATTGAAATGTTCTTACCTACGCATGCTACAACCAGGCCTGCCTGTTGGTTGAAGTTTGACTCCCAAGCCCTGGGAGGACGTGTTCTGGGAAGACAGAGGGCTGAGCACGGGCTGCGGGACTGAGGTGGTGGCTGGAGGCTGCACCCCATCTCTGCAATTGACGGCCTTGGTGTGGGGAAATGGGCTAGGGCGTGCTCAGCGCTTAAACACTGCTGGGAAAAGGGACGGTAAGAATCTCCCTTCCTGGTCGGAGGCAGTGGTTCAAGCCTGTGATCCGAGCTACCGGGGAAGTGGAGATGGGAGGCTGAAGCAAAAGGAAGTTCACGAGACGCCCTCTCGATAGAGCAGTTGTTGTGCCCGCTACGTGGCAGCAGGACACGCCCACCGTGTACCTCTTACTACGGGGGAGAACCAACTGGAGGATCACAGCGCGGGCCCGGGAGGCATAAAGCAAGGGCCTCTTTGAAAATGACCCACGCAAAAGGTGCTGGAGACATGGTTCAAGTGGAGAGGTCCAGCCTAGCAAGTTTGAATTCAACTCCCAGTACCACCAACCAAACCAAACCGAACCAAACCCAAAACCTCCCTTACTGAGAGGTCCTTTAGGCTCTGGGGAGTTGTTCCATGAACAAACACCGTTGTTAAGCCTCATGTAATAGAGACAGACAATTGGAACATTCTAGTGTGCTCAACTCCATGCTTGGCTAACGACTGTACCAATTTCCTTTAGTCACTCCAGCAACAAGTTCATTATGGACCTATCAGAGAACAGGAACACAGCGAGCAGGAATTACACAGTGTTTGTGGGAAGTGGAAACAGGGGTGCTGCAGGAAGAACAGGTGAGAACCGCAGCCTCCGGAGTGAGACTGATGCATGCACACAGCCGGGCAGGCACAAGGCTACCGGACGCCAGGGCTGGAGGCAAAGGTGTAAAGGCCATGAGCCTCGGCCGAGGCTGGAAAAAGCATGGAAGCCAGGCCGGGCTAGGGGAGAGGGGAACTGATGAAGAGTCCCTTCCAGAAAAGTCGTGGGCCTACACTCTCCCCGCCTCCCCCACCCTGAGTGGGCAGAGTGGAGGTGGGCAGGTAGGAGAAAAGGCGGTGGAGAAACGCTCGCGCCCAGCGGCTACCAGAGGGAGAGGAGACAAGGAGAGGCCACCTGCGATGGCGGGGGTGTGGGGGTGTTCACAGGACTTCCTCCCAGGGCACTGCTTTGAGACCCCACGTCTCCCCAAACAGCCCCAAGCCCCACGACTCCCAACAGCCCTGAAGAACCTCCAGGTTCCAACAACAAGGCCCACCTAGCCTTTTCTCCCCAGGAAGCTTTCCTTCCTCCTGAGCCGTGGCTCGAAGTCACACGACACCGACCTTCAACACCTCGCGGTGAGTCACGTGAATTCCGGGTGGTGGTGTGGGAAGAGCAGGGATGAAGGGAGAACCAAGTTTGAGAAGCCCGCAATGAGGTCACTCAGTCAACAGCTTAATGACTGGAAAATAAATAAATAAGTCCCCAAGCGTACCCTTGGGTCCCAGTCTTATTTAGTTACACATCTGCTCTGCAGTGGAATGAGGGAGTTAATTACTTTTGTATGACACGTATGTATTCTGCGAGGCACCACACTGCACCAGTTAATAATAATCTACCGTCTGTTGACACAAAATGCTTAAATTAATAAAAATCGAAGTGATACATCTCAGCAAAGCACACTCCACTGAAAGGCAGGATGGCAGCAGTAGTAATTTTCCTGGTTACAAATTACTGAGATGAGCTTTGTGGCAGGACGAACAGTTCGAGGGTAAAGGGACTCACCTGGCCGCTGGAAGGGGCCGAGGTTATGGGGCTGGGGAGGACAGCTTCTACCCCAGTGACTACGTTACACAGCGGAGACTTGATCACCAGGAAGTGCCCCCAACTGACAAGGTTTGCTACTTTCTATTTAAATCTGTGTGCTCAATCATTAAGGTCTGAAAAGAAATGTGGGAGGGGCATAACTAACCCTTGAAGCTTTCTATTAGCAGTGAAAACCCTCTGCCTTCGACAATCACCCTTCACTACCAGTCATCAAACCCCTAGCACTGCAGAAGCAATCTGCTTTCTCCAAACTACAGAGTGGCGGACCACTCTGCAGAACAGGTACCATCTAGGGCTCAAAGCGCTGACACGGACAAGCGTCTAGTAAGCCCTAAAACCACCCAAAGAAAGCCCTGAAATCCAAGATACTCTGTGGTATTTGCACCATTTTCTACTGAGTAATAGTTAGTGAACAAAATGATCCACGAACTTTCTTTTACTTGTAAGCTCTCTTGCTTATTTGTTTAAAAAACTTAACAGAGGCTGGGGATATAGCCTAGCGGCAAGAGTGCCTGCCTCGGACACACGAGGCCCTAGGTTCGATTCCCCAGCACCACATATACAGAAAACGGCCAGAAGCGGCGCTGTGGCTCAAGTGGCAGAGTGCTAGCCTTGAGCGGGAAGAAGCCAGGGACAGTGCTCAGGCCCTGAGTCCAAGGCCCAGGACTGGCAAAAAAAAAAAAAAAAAAAAAAAAAACTTAACAGAATACAAAACAAGAACAATTTTGGTATGGTTTGACTCTCAAGTACCTCTCCAGGCCGTGGCTTGGGAGGTGGCAGACCCTTTAGAAGGTGGTGCTGGTGGGAGGAAGCTAGGTTACTGTGGGTGTGCCCTTGAGGAGGATATTGGGGCCCTGGCTGCTCCTTCCATCATGTTCTCTCTGCTACTTCCTGAACGTGGGAGATAAGCAGCTTGCTTCACCACACATTCCCACCAAGAAGTCCCGCGCTGCCACAGGTCCAAAGACAAGGTGCCATCCTATCATGGACTGAGACCTCTGAAACCACAAATCAATGTAAACCTTCTTCCCTACGAATCGATGATCTCGGGCACTTCTGTCTTAAATGCTGGAAAGCGAGCTAGCACAGGACTGAAGTCCCTAAGTTTATTGCCTGTGTGATCATTTCTTCTGTGTTGCCAAAGCTAAGAATCCAGCAGGGAGATTTGCATCTTGCTGACCACGCCACACCCCAGGCCTCACAGGATGCTAAATTACTTTGGGAAGGGCCTTTACCCAAGTAGGCCACACAGTGTCACTTGATGACAAGTAGGCCTGACACTACAGGAGTGTGGGCATACACATGTAGGCTACATCCTTGACTCGTTGCTATTTGGGGCTTGCCTTCCAGGAGCTTTAGATAATGGGGCTCTGTTAAACCAGCAAGGGAAGGGGAGGGCATTCAGTAAATGCTTATCGATGGTCTTATTACAAGAAGCAACAGATAGAAGTGAAAATAGCTTCAACCTCAAATGAATGCTCTAAACAAGAAAAAAAGTCAAATATCATAAGGTACCGAGTTTGTTCTAGTGGTGGGATATCTGATTTTTCTTTGTAATTCCAAATCATCTAACATACCTGAGAATTTATCAAGCCAAGCCAGGGTTCTAGAACTTGAGGGCTAGGAAGCTTCCTGGGAATTCACAGGTCAGACAGATGGGAGAGACGGTTCTCCCAAGCCCCCCACAGGTGAAATGCCACCGAGGCGTCATAAAAATCCAGGTCAGTACCTCTGACCCAAATACCTGTGGTTTAAGCCTACTTTCCCAAGCTCAGGGAGACTGAGCCACAGGCTGTCCTCCGGAGGAGCCCTTTCTTCTGTACGCTGGAAACTCTCTGTGCCCTTAATCATTTCTTCTAGGGTGACTTTCTCCTAGTGTTCTCTGACACCATTAGGAGTTTTCTTTTACCTTTTTAATTTACAGAGTTGTTGGATGTACAGTTACACAATGCATGCTCAGAACAAGTCTTGAGAAGAACAATGCTCTCAGTCTTTTGATGAGCCAAATGGTGATGACATAAAACTAAGGAATTCACAATTTGTACAAGGCTTTTTATTGACCTTCTGTAAAACACGAAGCTGTTATAAAAACACTCATTTATATGATGTTGAACTTGTATAATCTGCCTCATCTTCTGAGCTGAGCTTGAGCCCAAGGGAGCCTTTACCATGTTGTGTTGAACATAACCTAATTGTTTAGAAATAATGTTTTACTTTCAGTTGTAGAAAGAATAATTAATTGGCTGCTATTTTATGTATTGTTTTGAAAGACACAATAAATAAATTAGCATTAAGAAGGTATTTTTAAAATGCCAAGATTAACTACATTCTAAGAAAATCAAGATGAGTCCAAATCAAGGATGAGGCCATTTATTGCCTAGAGGAGTTTAGTGACAAATGTGGAGGTAGGCAGCTGTCTTATGACATTTTAAAATTATAGACAGGGAAGCATTACTGAGCCTCTCAGAATTTTAGGTCCCTAATTTACATACCCAGCCAGAGACAAAGAAAGCCCACAGTCTTACTTATTAGAGTCCTCAGAGTCAGAAAATGACATGGCAATGAAGGTTGAGAAAAAGAAGATGAGCTGACACTTGCAACTGACTCCCTAACTATAGGAAATGTGGCTGGTGTGTCTCCCCGCCCCCCCCCCCCACAATGGGAGGGGCGGCAGGGTGGGAGGCCACACTGCCACAAACCATAGGGAAGTGCAGCAATTGTGGAAGATGACACTGCACAGACGACACTGCCACGGACCACGAGAAGGGCAGCTGGGTGGGGGACCACAAGGACACCGACCACGGGAAGGGCAGCTGGGGTCGGGGACCACACAGCTATGCCTTAGCAACTAGTGCTCACGCCACCAGGGATGCTCTAGCTTGCCACAGAAGCATCCAGAGACCGTCTCAACACCCTATTTGAAACCATTTGCCATATACTGGATATTCAATCAGACCCAGCCACATCTCTTTCTTTCTTTGAAGAAAAAAAACATGCTGCATGGACTTGCAAAACCAGCTCTCCAAAGGCTCCTTCCGGGAACAATGGTGTGGAAATCATGCTCATTTCCCTGCCTCGCTTTAACATTTCTGACTCTGTCTTTGTGCCATGCTTTCTGGCTTCCTGGCTCTACACACGATTATCTTTCCTCGGGCTCTTGCTGCTCAGGAGCCGCCCCCCTGGGCCCTGGTCTTTGTGGCCTTGAACACTTGCATAGAGATGTGGTATGCTTAACCTGATCACACGAAGTGGACATGTACCAAGATATCACACGGTCACTCATTAGCTTCTAAAGCCCAAAGTGAATGGTGTGTGTGTGTGTGCGTGTGCGCATCTGTGCATGTGTGTACGTGCTGCTCCTGGGGCTCAAAGTCAGGGCCTAGATGCTGTACCTGAGATTCATGCTCAAGACTAGTACTCTTCCACTTGAGTTGTAGCTCCACTCTGGCTTTCTGGTGTTCTAACTGGAGACTGGAGCCTCCGAGAATGTCCTGCGTAGGCTGGCTTTGAACTGTGATTCTCGGATCTTAGCCTCCTGAGTAGCTGGGACGACGGGCGTGAGTCAGGGGTCCCCGGGTGGAGGCACACGCAGGGGCCGGGGGGCCCAGCTCTCTGTCTAGGAGAAGCCATCTCCTGTGATGTGGGGAGCAGTGTGTTCTAGAATAGACATCGCAGCTATGGCTCTTGGCTCCCAGGTGACGTCATGACCCATTGTCCCTGCTAGGACCCCTCCCAGGACCTCATGCCACGGGACAGACAGGGCTGTGCGGCTCTGCGATCGAGCCCCGTCCTCACTGGAGCATGAGTGCCTGCCAGGCTTTCATGGCTTCGGGAAAGCCACTCCAGTTATTGGAGAAGCAAAGTGCGGATCACGGGGAAGCTCCGTTAGGATCATGGTAGGTTCTGACCGCTTAAAACCCATTCAAGCAGGGCGGTATCTCTCCCAATCTTCTAAAGATTATGTGGTGTGGTTATGGTGGGAACTTTAGAAATAAGAAACACATCTGGCTTAGATGATTGAAAGTAGAACATAAACCATTTGGAACTCGCTGGTCTCATGTTCACGAGGCAGCTCTGCTCTTGATTCATTTCGCAAAGTAGGGGAAAGAAGAGGAAAAAAAATTCTTGGTTCACTAATGACCTTTAAGTAATTGATGACATTTTAAATAGGCTCTAGTTGCCCTAATAACTTCATGGGACAAGAAATTCTTACTTCCTTCGAATATAGCTTTAACCACTATTTTCTTTTTTGGACAAGTACCCTTTCCTCCTTTAGCTCCTCGGCTCCCTTCCTGAGGCCCACCGCCTAGCTGATCTCACTCTCACACACACACACACACACACACACACACACACACACACAAACACACACACACACACACACACACACACGTTCTTCATAGATCACCTGGCTATTCAAGGCTCTCTAACTCTGTTGCTGTGGAGGGTCTCAGAAGAGTCTAATAAAAAACAGTATGAAAATTGCAAAAGGCCATTTCTGGAAAGAACTGAAAGAAGTACCAATGCTAATAAATTCTGCTTCATTTATACAGAAGCAAATCAGAGGCCTCAGGGAGTGAGAGGCTAATCAGCAGCGCAAGGCCCCCCGAACCCAGAACGGACCCTGTAGGATGACTGTGCTCAGCCCTCTCGTGGAGTCTGGCAGGGCCTGTGGCGAGGAGGGAAGGCATCTGCAGGCCAGGAAGGAGATCGGGTCCTCCTTCATCTGTCCTTCTTTGCCTCCAGAGACTTGGGATTCTGAGCAAACTGTGGACGCCCAAGTATGGTGCTTGAAGCTCAGGCCCTGAAGGACACTCAAATGACAAAAAACAGAAACCAGGAACAGCTCTGCTGGTGCAGTAATAAGACAAGCATTTCCCTGAACCAACGAGAGAGCAGAACTGGGATGTAAAGCAATAAGCAGAGCAAAAGCCCCAGTGCCTCAGGCCAGGCGGCAGGCAGGCTGGCAGGATGCAGACTCTTGTCTCCTATAGGGAGTGGTTGATGGTTCTGCCAGTGGAATGAAGGAACAATACACCATATAGCATGTGACACTCAGTGGGGACAAATGGCTATGTTACTGGCTTATGTTTGTACCATACTGTACTTCATTGTTATTTTAGAACATGCTCCTACTGACAAGAAGTTTGCTGCAGAAGAGTTATGTTGTGCAATTCTATGTGTGATGACAAAAATCACCTAACGATGCATTTTTTAGAATGTATCTTCATCATAAAGTGACCTATGGCTGTGCATGTGCATGCAGGTGCGCACATATGCATGCGTGTACACACACATATACACACACATGTCTAGCTGGTTCTGTCTCTTCAGACCCCTGACTCATACAATATTAAACAAACTTCTAGCTCAATAGGGTAGAGAGGGCAAAGAAAACTACCTAATGGGGTGAAGACGCTATGAACTGGCGGTCCAGAAGTCATTCACGTCCCTCTGCCCCCGGGATCAACTCCGAAAAGCTGAAGTAGCTTCCTTCCCTGCTTTACAGCCAAATACGGCCCTGTGGCAGCCACTCAACAATGAAACGCAGGCTTTCCTTCGTCCTTTCTTAGCCCATTCTTGTCCCGGCGTGGGACCCTGAGATCAGAAGCAGCTAAGGGGAAATAAGAAAGGTGAAAGAAGATGGGGTTCCTCATGGGACCCCCAGAGCAGCTGCTCTTGTCCTGGATCACATCTCCGGAATTAGAAAAAATGTGCTCTAGCTCCTAAAACCCGTTTTACTTATCAACTTTATTCGTAACCCAGCCCTTCCCTAACTATTGTAGCCCACATCTCAACATTACAATAAAGCAAAAGTGAACAGACACTAATGTTTAATAAAGCATAGTTCATTCAAGAGCTTCTGAAGGCGTGTTGTATGTAGCCCTGACGTTCCCATGCCTCAGGACGCTGGCTGGCGGGAAGCAGGCCTGCTGTGTTTCCATGGCAGAGCACTGCGCGGGGGAAGGGAAGTCCGGAGGGGAGGGGAGGTTGGGAGGCCCAGGTGCTCTTGCCACTGGCAAAGGCTAACACTAAAGTGGATTTGGGGAGCCATCAGCCATGAATCCAGTGTCTCGACTAGGTTGTTTCTAAAGGTTCTTTTTAACGTGAAACTACGTTCTTGTCCACGCCAGCATTCCAACGAGCTGACGGTCTTTCTCAAGGAGTGAGAGCACTTACTTCTGTCCTCAGAGACTCGGATTCTGATTGGCTCCTGAAGTCACAGGTAGCCAGAAGACTGCGTGAGCAACGTGCCATGCACGCTGAAAGATCTGATTGTGAGCCACTCTTTTCCTTCCTCTACCCCACAGGCATAGTGCCGAACCTTTCTGTGCGGTTTCCTAATTTATTTATAATTATTGACATTAAATGAGATAATGATCACAAAAGATGTCTAACACTATAAGCAGCCTTACAAAAGCACTCCAGCACCAGATAACCCAATTACACACAAAATCCAAGTAAAGAGGCTCAGAATGAGGAGAGCACTTGAGTCATGTGAGCACGGCTCCATCTTTATCTTATGGCATTTATTTTCGCTCTTCTTCCTTCGTTAGAGAGTAAACATTGCTTAGAAAAGGAATCTCTATGTGATAAAGCACTTCAGAAGAAACCCTTGTGGAACACATCTTACAGAGATAAACTTGGTAACACCTGGTGTTTCTGAGCCACGCTGTTACCAACTGTAATGGAATCCAGCTCTCTCACTATAGCACAGCCTTGGGCCTTCTGTATCCTTTAATTACATGTTCAACGACTATATTCCCCAACACTCTAAGCCCCACAGAACCTCACCTGTGCTTACAGCTCAGCCCGGCAGGGACAGAAGTTCCAGGACAAAACAAGTACCTAGTTCATGCTCCCCCACCACACTCGGAGGGTCCTTTGCTTTTGATTAACGCAACCAAAGCCTCTCTGGCAGGTCTTGGAGCAGGGCTCCCGTCTGGCTCCATACACCTTACCTTGTCTTTGGTCTGACAGCGGATGCAGTCACACTCGAAGTAGTACTGGTCCCTCAGCTGCTCCCGCCGCTCTTCGCTGGTCATGAGCACGTCCAGGTAGCAGATGGTGAGCTGCAGGACCAAGAGGAAGTCATCACACAGCCGCCGTGCTGGCTCCCACTGGTGGTCACTGGCCCTGCTACTACTCGAGTGGAAGCGAGAAGGGACCACGCACCATGCAATTGTGCCAGGTTTTGGTACACTTCCTTTCAATCTTTGTTCAGTGTGAACATGTGCGCACACACGTCACATATTCAGTTAGAAGAACTCAGCTTGTGGCCTCTGTATTTTTTGTGTGAATCACACCTTTCTTTCTCCACTGAATGGTAAAATTACTAGGAACTGTTGTATGTTTGGGACTACCCAGGTTCAGCTGTAAATTCTCACGGTTGGCTACTGGAGAAGCCAAGTCCATCCTGGCAATCAAGCGGGTGGCAGATGATGCAGCCAGATTGCTTTGAAATCTAAAGCGACTTCACAGTGCTGCCTGGAATTCGGTGGCACCCTAATGTACTGTCATTGAAATGAGAAGATCTCTTGTTTTCTGGGTAAAAAAGTGTGGGAGAATTTGCAAGGAGAACAAGTTCTGTGTCAGCGTGCCCTCGCAGACGGGGGTTCTGATGGTTCACATTCAGTAACTACTCCCTACCGCAGAGGGTAAAGGAACGTACTTGGAGAACACCGCAAGTGTCTCTCCAAGGTCCACCTTACGTCACAGGTCTCTAGGCAACCTTGTGATGTTGGCTTCACCTGACTAGATCGGCAATGTACTGAACTATATTTCAAACGACCTAGACTACAATGTATTTCTCCCACAATCCCATCTCAAAGCCTATAACTCCCCTCATGTTATCCAAGCTGCAACCTCAAAGTTATTGTCGACTTTGCTCCTGGTCCAGCAAGGAACTAGATTGGGATGGTCTTAAAAGTACAGTGAGAACCAACCACGTGTTACCTTTTCCAATGCACTACCCCACTCAACTACCATCATTGCTTACCTGTGAAATGCAAGTCTCAGACCTGGCCTCCCTCCACCCCCCTAGTACCCTGCCCTCCATCCTCTAGCCAAAGTGGTTCCTCAAACTATAGGCCGGCCCAGGGCGTCCTCAGTTTGACAGGCCACAGCAGCGCCCCCTAAGGGCCAAGTCCTTACAGTGGACTCCATGCTGCACTCCAAGTGTGTCCTCCAGTGGCGGACCACCAGCCCCAGCCAAGTAAGGAACTGCAAAGTCGGAATGCACAAACCCTTAGACTAATTTGCTCTTACCAAGCAACTTTTTGTGAGTCTAGAACTAAAACAGATTTTTTTCCCATTTTGCTAATAACTCACTTAGTAGTTTTTATAACCCTAGTATGCAATGAATCAGGGGAAAATGTGGGTCTCCCATCTCAGCTAGTTAGAGAAATGGCAGCCTCTCCTAGCCTAAGTCTCTGGATTCATGTTCCCATCTCTGGGAAGCATGGTCCTGGTGTTCCATGGGCCAGTCTTCTGGCTGTACCCACAGTCCTACCTCAGCCTACCGGTGTTACTATGGTGACCTCCCATGTCTTCTTTCTGCTTCAACCAATCTCACCTTTTTCAATGAGGCCGAGCCTGTCCCCCTATTTAAAGTGACAGTCTGGTTCCCACCCCACCCAGCACTCCTAAATTCCCTCTCTCATCCTTGTTTTTTTTTTTCCTTGCAACATATATCAGCTTGTACCACCCTGTATAAATCACTTTTCTGCTTTGAAACAAAGTAATTATGGGGATGTGTGGTGAGGGAAGAGGGGTGTTGTTAGAGAGGAAGAGAGGGGGATTATCTGCTAAGGGAGCTGTCAAAATCTCCCCTAAGCAAAGGAGGCACTCCATGTGGTTTTCCTTAATCCTGAACAAAAGCATCTCAAGTCCACCAAACATGATGTTTCATGTCTGTCATCACACAGGGCAGAGAAGGCCATCCCCGCCGACAGAACCCGGCTCCGCGCACGCGGCAGGGAGGACGGGAAGCCTGCCGGCCCACCAGGGCCATCCCCAGGGGCAGGAGCCGCAGTCCGACCGGGCTGGCCGGGCCTACGGAGCACAGCCAGCCACGTGACCGCACCACGCCACGCCGCGGGCTCTCTCCTGGGGCAGCGCGGCACGGGGGCGCAGGAAGGAGCAGAGCCAGGCTCGAGCCTGAAGCTGGTTGACAGTGACGTCGTGCCGCACCCTGCTGGAGCCAGGGAGGAGCCAGCAGCACAAGGAGCTGCCTTGGCCGTCAGGAGAGTACAGGAAAGCAGACCCCCATCAGTCAGGACGCAGGAACCCTGCAGTCCCCAGAATCACCCTCTCGTGCTTGACCTGAAGCCACGGCTGCCTGAGGCCAGGGAGCCATGAGATTCGGCAAGCTGCTTTGGTTTCTGGAGAACACGGGGTTCCTCCTGGGAGCAGCCACTTTCTGAGCACAGTCTGTCACCCAGCATGGAGCACTGCACACTCAGCTCCCATGGGGAGGCCCCGCGGGTCCCGCCTCCTCCGCAGGAGGCGAGCACGCAAATGAGCTGAGCCGTGTTCCCTCCAGCCCAGGGGCTCTGAGCCATGGCCCCTCGGTCAAGGCAGGCCTGTCAGACAGGAAGCCACCGGCCGGCCCTCGGAGGATTGTGCCACGAGGGCCAAATCCCACGAGATGGTGAATGGGCAGCAGGGGACTGGGCACTTCATTTATCACCCACAAACGGCCTCCACAGCCTCTGTCTCCTGGTAAGGGCCTGTGGCCATTACCTGGCCTACACAATGGCTTCTAACTAGCCCCCCTGCTGCCTTCTGTCAGCCTTCCATCTTCTCCACTGCTCTGCAGTCTTCCGAAGCCCACGTCTGATCAGGCCATTTCGGGCCATGAAGACTGCTGAGGGTCTCTCGCTGCCTGCCAGCCTGTTTCCCTGTCCCCTCCTCGTCCCCGGCGGCTCCATCCGGCCCCAGTCACCACACGCCCGTGGCTGCACGTGGCGTGGCCCTCGCCAGCCAGGGCAAACTCCTTCTCCGATGCTGCCTCCTACTCAGAGAGCCTTTCCCTCAGAGAGCCACCCTGCCACCCTTTCACACCACTGAGGTGTGCAAAACAGGCCGGGCCAACTATTTTCCTGGAGTATCTGCTCACTGCATGCAGGATCCATTCTGGGGATCAAACACTCCAAACAAAGCCAATTGATCAGTTGATATTTCAATGGCACAACGCTAAATTCCACAAATATTAATGCTACTGACCTCACTGCAGCTCTTGTGGAAAATGCTGTAAATAATTTCCAACATTAGAGTATTATTAAAAAAAACCTTCCTGGACCCAACATTAGATTATTATCAAAGAAATTTCCTGGATCCAATATTAGAGTATTACCAAAGAGATTTTCTAGATCCAACATTAGAGTGTTACCAAAGAAACTTCCTAGATCTTAGAGTATTATCAAAGAAAATTTTCAGATCCTACATTGGAGTATTACCAAAAAGACTTTTTCTAGAACCAATGTCAGAGTAACGTCAAAGGGATTTTCTAGGTCCAACATTACAACTTTCTACATCTTAAACATGATGCTTACGTTTAAAAGCAACAGGAACTCCTTTTGTGAAATCAGCTCCCCATCTATTACTAGATATATAATGAAAACAAATTAAAATGATTTGAACTAGGTTTTGTTTCTAGAATTACAGTGTCACCGTCATCAGCTTTCCTAATACTGGCTCTGCACTGAAAAAGGTCTTTGCGAAGTTCCAGTCCTTAAACACAGACCTCACTGTCACTTTCCATCTCACACGTTCTGCTGACGTTCTGGGCATTACACTCTTCAGATCCCTCATCCTGAGCCACCATCTGACTCCAGATGACACACAGTCATTGTCCCCTCCGGCCTAGAGGTCACCTGGCCTCCAGGCTGATCAACTTGGTCTCAATCCTGTCCCTACACAGAAGATAGCGTTAGTTTAGGCACAGTCCCTGTCCCTGAGTCTCCAGTGGCATTTCCTTGCCCATTCTCCACCGCTCTACAAAAGCTGCCTGCGACACACCAGCCACTGGCATGCAATTTCCACATGGCCAAGCTGCGTGTGAGGCCCCTGAGCCATCTCCACCGACCTGGGCCTCCGTTCCTGCTCCTCTGGTCACATCCCACTGATGTGGGCCTCCGTTCCTGCTCCTCTGGTCACATCCCAACTCTGCAGTCTATGGACATGAACTGCTTCTCATGTGCTCCACTCACTCAGCTCTGGGCTCCATGTTTTTGTCTACAATGAGCTCCCCGGCTCACCCCGCTTTCACTTCATAGGCCTTTTCACATTGGGGAGGTCACTTCTCTGCAAAGCATCCTCCAAGTCCACCAGTCCTGCTCCTTACTCCTTTGTGGGCGCACCGCTCTGAACCTTACCAAGGCCCTGTCTTACGCACACCGTGGCGCGGCTTATTCCATCACTGTTTGCTGCTCCTGTGCCACCTCCCACTGGAGGCAAGGCTGGCTCCTACTCATCTCTGTGCTCCTCAAAGTTTCTTTAACTGCTCCCCAGAAAGCTCTTAATGAGTCTGTCCAGTGACTTCACAAAACAGATGGCTGAGTAAAGAATCAGACTGTCCTAATTCTGAAACACGTCAGACAAACTGTCATCAGATGGATGCACTGATATGTCTGATTCGTGCAAATCACATTGGTCTGGAGGGACGTGGCTCTACGGAAAGAAGGCTGACTACACAGACAATGGCTTTAGCAGCTACAGGTTCTTCTAGCCGGGTATTTCCACACAAGGGGCCCGGACTGTCCAGCACTCGTCCCTGATCCATATTTTATGCCAGACCACTAAATGTATTTCACAGCTGATCCCAGTTCTGAAAGGGCAGCCATTAGCAACCAGCATGAGAGCCTGGACCATATCACAAATGTCTCTGCAGGAGGCAGAGGAATGAGGAGACCAGAACATCAAACCAACACAGAGACTTGACAACTCAGCATGACAATGAAAACCCTGAAACTGCAAAGTGTTACAGATGCTGCTGGTCTGAAAGGAAGCAGTCCAATGGGGGGTCCAAAAAGATGGTTTTATTAAGAGAAAACAGGAGCTGAGAGATTTCCCAGGCCACTTCTGCAGTTTGTAGCTCTCCCTGCGTGAGATGTCTACCTCAAACGGGGACAGACTGGCCTTCCAGTTCCTTTCTTTCTGGGAGTTATGACACGTGCCAAACAACCTCTGGTAGTTGACAAGTGGCTCCGAGATCTCATTCCACCTCTTGTTTTGTCTTTACCAAGCCATGTTCACTTACTCAACAAGCACGGGCAGAGCCACCTGCTTCAGGCGTCCAGTCCTCTTGCTCGGACAGAGCTGAATTCCAGCACTCACATCCCATGGGGCACGTTACAACTGCGCTGCCCCGAGCCGCCAGGGCCACGGGCAAAGCTGCCGCCGCCGCCACAACTCTCTCCTCCCTCTCACTGAGGCTTCTGCTCGCCCAACAAACAGAAAGAAGCTCTGCTAACCAATGCCTCAGAACGTCCTTTCTCGTGGCCGTCCCTCTCCCTATCTCTGCCTTACAGGATTGGTTTAAATGTAAAAAAACACAAAAATCTGTTTTGAGTGGTGGTGAGCTGGGACTGGAGACCATGTCTTCCTCAATGATCAGCAGCTGAGTACAGGGAGGAACTGCTCCATCTGGAACTCCAGCAGTGCTCCATTGAGGAACACTGCTCGTACTGCCTGCGTGAGTGTGCACATGTGTATGTGGGTGTGTGCACCGTGTGCACCTGTGTGCACACATGCATTTGGTATTGTGTTTGTTGTGGTGCCAAAGATTGAACCCAGGGCCTGGCACACATTAGGCAAATTCTCCAACTCTCCATTACCAAGGGTCAATTCGGCAGATGGGATAGGGACCTTCTGACTTGAGGGTCCTCCTGAAGCTCACAGCTGAACAGAGAAGTTGGCAAAAGACTGGGATTGGTGCCCACTAAGAGGAAGGCCTGGAGGAGCACGGCTCTTGCTCAACCTAGGAGATCAGGAAGGGCTTCGCAGAAGGGACGGCATCTGAGCAGCCTCGAAGGGCACAGAGTACGACAGCAGGTGACTAGTGGGCAAGAAGGCCAGCTGAGCCAAGGGAACGCCGCCCGCCACCGCCATGGCATGCACTGCAGAGGGAAGGCAGCTTCGCGTACTTCCGCAGCTGGCAGGAGGGAGCGGTCCTAATCACTACACAGATCACAGCATCTGAGCTGGCTGAGCCGCAGGTCTTTTTGACAATGAGCAGGAATGTTTTGCTTTGGACAAAAATTAGACTTGCTGGGTTGCTCCACAGATAGGAAGAGAAGATAGGAAAGGAGTAAGAAAAGCACAAAAGATGGGCTTGTAAAGTATATGAAGACCAGGAAGCCTCTGTCTCAAAACACACTGATCATTTCTGTTTTCCTGTCTGCTTGCCAAGTTTTCTTTCCAGTGCAAAGGGCAGAAGCAGTGCTCGCGGGCGAGTACTCTAGCGCCGGGCCTCTCCCCAGCCTTTGCTGTGTGCAATACGGAGATTAATACATCACTCCCACCGTCACAGCCACGCCGCAACCTGAAAACAGGCAGCACTGCCCCTTTTCACCTGCCTCACAGTGGTGTCTTTGGACCTAGAAGAATGAACCTAGCTTCTCCGTAGCACTGACAGCTGGGCCAGTGCACTTAGTACAGCGGCCCTAAAAGCAGGGAGCTTGGCAGGTTGCTGTGTAAGAGGCAGCTACACATGGAACATCATTGTGGAGGGAATTTCATGAGACCCAGACCCCTGTCTCTATAAAATATGGTACCTCCGAGTTCACGTTTTATTGTCTGAGTGCTGCACAAATGCAATCAAAGCTTATGGCCCTCTGTTTCCCGTGCAATACATATCTACGTTAGCAGATTGGAAGGTAGAAGGAAACTGGTTCCATAAAGCACGAAGGTTCTCCACCAAAGGAGGCTGGCTTGGCTGTCCACAGTCCAGCGGACCAAGGCGCATTTGCCACTGCGAAGCCTCTAGTTCCTCGGGGCCTCTGCTGAGCCCAGCACTTTTGTAAAGACTCAAAAGCAAATTGTACTTGCTTACTCAACATGGAATTTAAAGTGCACCATCACCTTTGAAGTGAGATCAGTGGCTAGAGAAGGAAGTTAGTAGTTGTAGGGTGGCTAGCCACAGCCAGCCGCCTCCCTGCCCTTGTAAGAGAACATGGGAAGGAGGGGAGGAAGTCGCTGAGCTACTGCCAAGGATTGGGTTCAAGGGCTCCTGTGCACATAAAAGATACCTCCCACCCCCACGTCCCATGTACATGCATCTGTTGTCATCTGCATATGTGACGGTTAAAAACATACGTAAACAGCCATCTAAACCCAGCGCGGACTGTGTCATGGCGGAAGGACCAGATCTGCTGGGAGGCCCTGGGGCTTCGGTAGGCAAGGGGCTGCCCTGGCAGGTGCCTCCTTCTCACCTCCTCTCCTGCCTCGATGTCCCGGACCGCACGCAGCAGGAGGTGGGGCCCATTGAACACAATTGAGCAGTTGGGGTCGCAGCTGTGGTTGAGCAAAGACATGCTGAGGGAAAGAAAAGAGGAGATGTCAGCGGCCAGAGACAGACTCCACGCCGTCCCCCACGAACGCAGGGAGAAGACACATGGGATTTATGTTTGGGCCCTAGCAGCACAGAACAGCATGGGTGGGGTGACGAGCGCAGCTCAGGCCCAAAGGAAGGTCAAGGACAAGGTCACAGAGGGCAGGGCCAGTCGGGCCAGTTCTCCCCCGGCTCCGGCAATGTGGCCCAGAGCATGCTAACTGCAGGTCTGGTGAAATAATCATGAGCGTCAGCCTGGAGGTCGATGGGGGGACGTGGGGGGCAGCTGGTCTCTGCAGCCAGCACCCTCTGCTTCTTACCCCAGCCACCCACGGACAAGCATTCAGGTGTGTGTGGGGGGGGTGGGGGTCTTCCCTGTGCACAGCACAGAACCTGCTGCTATAAACCTGACACTTTCGTGCCTTCTGGGCTCCGGGGACGTCAGCTGCACCCCCTGTCTGGCTTCCTCTGGAAGGCTGGGCTGGGAGGGAACTGTTCTCCATACCTGGGGTACAGGCCAACGCCGACCTCCTGCATCTCCGCATTGCAGATGGTGAAGGAGTTGCAGATCACCTGGAAGAAAGGGGACAGTCACATCAGGCACAGCCCGCAAGAGGCGAAGGCCTCCGGGACCCGCAGAGGCCGCTTGCTGACGTCATGCCCAGGAGAGGAGATCCAAGCCAACCCAGGGTGCCCCGAGAGCTGCAAAGTAAGCTCCGGGGCAAAGGGCCCCGCAGAGCAGCTGGAGTTTAAGTGCAGAAGCACTGCCACCCTGGGGGAAGGCAGAGGATCTCCACAGGGCTCGGATCTCAGCCTCCGGAGCAGCTAGGACTACAGGAGAGAGCCCCCGACACGCAGGTTACACACACGCACTTCCAACAGACACCAGCTGTGCATGGCATGACACAGGCAGACCGCCACTGGAGAACGACGCACGCAGCCAGACCCCCACGGCGGCTCTTTGAAACGGGGGACATTTGCTGGGGTGGGGGAAGATAAATCGTAACACACGCTTTCACGGATCATCAGAACTTTAAGGAAGTCATCTACCAATGAGGGAAAAACATGTCATTTGCTAACATTTTAATCAAATCAAAATTAATTTTCTCTTTAGTATGAAGCAAATCGAAGACTTTCCCAGAATGTGTTTATTCTAGTGGAATTCCTTAAGAGGAAGAACTAGCCGGGGGAAATAGCAACTCGGGGTCTCCCTCAGGAGATGCTTCTCATCCCTGCATGAAGAGGCCTTTTCTTCTCCTTTGGCACACCTACCCCACCCCGGGGGACTCAGCACTCACGCGCCCCACACAACCCGCAACAGGCACTTGAGGGCAGAGGCCGAACTTCAGCGGTGCCTGTTTTCCCATAGAAGTCACTAGGACACGCAGGTCAAATCTGAGAATACCCGGGACAGGGTCAGGGAAGATGCTAGAACTCACAGGCGCTTTAGATGTGGAGGAGGGAGATGGAATCTGGCACCATTTAAAGAGGGGTGGGGAAGTGATCTGCGTTACTCAGTGTCGCTGGCTGCTGCCATCCTCTCTCCTGGGTCTAACTCCTGACCTCGGCTTCGGCCCTACCGCCAGTCACCCAGACGGACACACCGCTCTCCACCCGCAGCGCACAGGGCCCTGCTCCATCTGCTCAGTGTCGAAGACCGGGCACACCGGGCAGAGAGAAACGCTTACCGTGCGCGAGCGAGCGTGCGCCGGCTCCACGCCCGCTCCTTTCTCTATGAATGAGCGAGTGTGCGCCGGCCCCACGCCCGCTCCTTTCTCTAGGAGTGAGTGTGCGCTGGCCCCACGCCCGCTCCTTTCTCTAGGAGTGAGTGTGCGCCGGCTCCACGCCCGCTCCTTTCTCTAGGAGTGAGTGTGCGCCGGCTCCACGCCCGCTCCTTTCTCTAGGAGTGAGTGTGCGCTGGCTCCACGCCCGCTCCTTTCTCTAGGAGTGAGTGTGCGCTGGCTCCACGCCCGCTCCTTTCTCTAGGAGTGAGTGTGCGCCGGCTCCACGCCCGCTCCATTCTCTAGGAGTGAGTGTGCGCCGGCCCCACGCCCGCTCCTTTCTCTATGAATGAGCGAGTGTGCGCTGGCCCCACGCCCGCTCCTTTCTCTATGAATGAGCGAGTGTGCGCTGGCTCCACGCCCGCTCCTTTCTCTAGGAGTGAGTGTGCGCTGGCCCCACGCCCGCTCCTTTCTCTATGAATGAGCGAGTGTGCGCTGGCTCCACGCCCGCTCCTTTCTCTAGGAGTGAGTGTGCGCCGGCCCCACGCCCGCTCCTTTCTCTAGGAGTGAGTGTGCGCCGGCCCCACGCCCGCTCCTTTCTCTAGGAGTGAGTGTGCGCCGGCCCCACGCCCGCTCCTTTCTCTAGGAGTGAGTGTGCGCCGGCCCCACGCCCGCTCCTTTCTCTAGGAGTGAGTGTGCGCCGGCCCCACGCCCGCTCCTTTCTCTAGGAGTGAGTGTGCCCCGGCCCCACGCCCGCTCCTTTCTCTAGGAGTGAGTGTGCGCCGGCTCCACGCCCGCTCCTTTCTCTAGGAGTGAGTGTGCGCCGGCTCCACGCCCGCTCCTTTCTCTAGGAGTGAGTGTGCGCTGGCTCCACGCCCGCTCCTTTCTCTAGGAGTGAGTGTGCGCTGGCTCCACGCCCGCTCCTTTCTCTAGGAGTGAGTGTGCGCCGGCTCCACGCCCGCTCCATTCTCTAGGAGTGAGTGTGCGCCGGCCCCACGCCCGCTCCTTTCTCTATGAATGAGCGAGTGTGCGCTGGCCCCACGCCCGCTCCTTTCTCTATGAATGAGCGAGTGTGCGCTGGCTCCACGCCCGCTCCTTTCTCTAGGAGTGAGTGTGCGCCGGCCCCACGCCCGCTCCTTTCTCTAGGAGTGAGTGTGCGCTGGCCCCACGCCCGCTCCTTTCTCTAGGAGTGAGTGTGCGCCGGCCCCACGCCCGCTCCTTTCTCTAGGAGTGAGTGTGCGCCAGCCCCACGCCCGCTCCTTTCTCTATGAATGAGCGAGTGTGCGCTGGCTCCACGCCCGCTCCTTTCTCTAGGAGTGAGTGTGCGCCGGCCCCACGCCCGCTCCTTTCTCTAGGAGTGAGTGTGCGCCGGCCCCACGCCCGCTCCTTTCTCTAGGAGTGAGTGTGCACAGGCTCCACGCCCGCTCCTCCCTGGCTTCTCCTGAGCCTACTCCTTATTTTCTCTATTCCTTCTCTTTTTCCTGTTGCCACTACTACCGGTCTACCCCTCATCTCAGTCCTAGCCGGTCTACCCCTCATCTCAGTCCTAGCCGGTCTACCCCTCATCTCAGTCCCAGCCGGTCTATCCCTCATCTCAGTTCTAGCCGGTCTGTCTACCCCTCATCTCTCAGTTCTTCTCCGCTCCGTAATGTAACCAGTGTGTTTTAAAATTTGATTCACTAAGTTCCAGCCAATTCCCCATCTATATTACTCCTAATTCCATGTGCTACTCTTTTTGAGCCGGTGAAGAGAAAGTGTAGCTTTTGCCTACGCTCATTTTTATTAAGAATGTGGAGTCTACTCAGCAGTGCCTCAGTTATGAGGAGCATTTCAGGGAATGTTTGACACAAACACTGACAGCCTTGATGGACAGGAGATAATTCTCAGGTTTTTCTTTATAATAGGAAGAAGAGGTAGACAGTATTTCCATGAATGTTCAGCAATAATTGAAAGGAACTGTTCTGGTCTTTCTACCAAGAAGTAAGCAAATGGAAAGTCTAAAAATAACTGTTAAATATTTTTATAATATTAACTTTGTCGAGATAGTTTTCTTAGGAAATTGTACATGGGAAAATACTAATGAGTGAATCTGTCATACCAAAGAATACATAGGAAAACATACCAGTAGGGTTATTTCAATAAAAATGAAAACAATCAATAGGGAAAAAAAAAACCTTAAAAACTTCAAGCATGGTTATTGCTTTTAAAATAGTTGCCATGGCATGAAGCTAGAACACAAATGTATTCTTTTTGGGCCTCGAAGCTGTTTACTCTTTGTAAGTTTTCCTTGAAAATAGCTGAATCTTTGTATCACGATGCCCTTATGAGAAGACCACAAAGCGGTGAGGTTGTATAGACAAGAAAATCCCAAGAGCCAAAGCCCCGTTCACGGGCGCAGGCCTTGGATCCCGAGCCCGACACTCCGCGACAGAGAAGACTCCAGTGTCAGTCACTAACAACACAACATGAAGAGGCCTCAAGGGCGGCAGCGGATAAGTGAGAAATGCACTACATGAAGGAGGATCTCCACGGTCTGCCACCCTACAACAGCACAACCAAACAGCCAGAAGGAAGCTGAGACTCCGGCCCGATGGGAGAACTGCGTCCCCTTCCAGCCCTGCCTGGGACAGCAATCGTGCTCCGGCGTCAAGAGCTGTAACAAGATCACAGCCCAGAGAGAGAAACGCAGTTCTGAGCAGGAAGGTGAAGGGCCTCCTGCACCGCCGCTACCATTTCCGTGTTAGCCACCTGAGTAGAATGTTTGGCACCCGGAGCTTCCTGTCAGAGCTGAACGGTGAGCTTGCTGTTCTCCCCTTCCCTAGTCCTGTGCAGGGATTCCATCAAGTGGGAAGATGGCAGGACCTGACATAGCTGACCCCACATTCTACTCGGGTACATTTTTCTCCTCTGGAGTATGGTGTTTTCTTCAATACAAATTAGTTTGGCCTTTTCAATCTTTTTCTAGCCACGGAGGTGAAGGGTGTGCAATCTCAAGGGTAAAAGCAATGGCTGAGAAGCAGGCTGGGGAGGAAGGCCAGCGTGGAGGAGCAGGCGTAGCGTTCCCCAAATGCTTCACGACCCTCGGGGACACGCTCCCAAGAGGTTTATGAGGGGAGGAAGAGGGGAAGTAAAGCATCTGATTCTGTTCAGATTTTTTTTTTGCCGGTCCTGGTGCTTGGACTCAGGGCCTGAGCACTGTCCCTGGCTTCTTTTTGCTCAAGGCTAGCACTCTGCCACGTGAGCCACAGCGCCACTTCCAGCCTTTTCCATATATGTGGTGTTGAGGAATCGAACCCAGGGCTTCGTGTATATGAGGCAAGCACTCTACCACTAGGCCATGTTTCCAGCCCTCAGTTCAGATTTTTGAAAAGCAATACCTATGACAATCATTCTGTCCCTGATCAGGAAGGTGCTGGGCTGTCCTCAGGGACCAAGGACTGTGCCTGTGGCACGGTGACTGCAAGAGGTTCTCATGGCAGCCCCCACGGTCTCTCTCTCATGGGGGAGGTTCTCATGACGGCCCCCCACAGTCTGTCTCTCATGGGGGAGGTTCTCATGACGGCCCCCCATAGTCTGTCTCTCATGGGGGAGGTTCACCTGACGGCCCCCCACAGTCTGTCTCTCATGGGGGAGGTTCTCATGATGGCTTCCCATAGGTTTCTCACATGGCCTCCCATAGTCCGTCACAGGGGAGGTTCACCTGATAGCCCCCCCCCAGTCTGTCATGGGGGAGGTTCACCTGACAGCCCCCCACGGTCTCTCATGGGGGAGGTTTTCGTGACGGCCTCCCACGGCCTGTCATGGGGGAGGTTTCCCACACAGACTCTCATGGTCTCTCGTGGGGGAGTTTCGCTGCGAAGGCCTCCCAGGAAGGCCCTCCTCACTCCTGTGAATGTTGGCAATTCCCATGGACCCCAGGATACAGAGAAAAGGCAGATACACAGATCCTGAAAGCCAGGAAACGAAAAGCATCCCAGAGCAGCTGGCTCGCATCAGAGGAAGTGGAACAGACAAGCAAAGAGCAGAGGAAGCCCGGGACCCACCTTGGGAAGACACGCGAAGAGCAGTGTCTGATATGGGCTTCACACCTGAAAATCTAGACGCTGCTCAATTCAGTAGCCAGGAAACCAATATCCCAGCTAAAATGAGCAAAGGACTTCAATGGACGTGTCAAGATAAGATACTGTGCATCCCAAAGAAGATAAGCAAACAGCCAAAATGTCGCTCAGCATTACTGGTGCTAAGAAACACAAATTAACCCACCCTGAGAGCCTCTCTAGACCAGCTACGAGAACGGCCATCATCAGAAAGGGAATGTGAACTAGAATTGCTACCAGGAAAACAGCCGAGGTTGTTTAGAACATTAGACACAGAACTAGCACAGGCTGCAGCCATCCCACTCCTGGGTGTACACATAAAGGAGGTGACACGAGAGACATCTACCCTTCAGTGCAGCGTGACTCACGACAGCCGAGACACGGGCCCAACCGACCTGCTCATCAGTGAAGAACAGACACAGGAAATGTGCTACGCGTAGAAATGGAATACCATTCAGCCCTTAAAAATCAAGATGACTATTGGTGCTGGTGGCTCAGGCCTGTAATCCTACCTAGTCAGGAGGCTGAGATCTGAGGATCAAAGTTCAAAGCCAGTCCAGGCAGAAAAGTCCCCATGAGATACTTACCCAAAGCAGCAAAAAGTCAGAAGTAGAGGTGTGACTCAAGTGGTAGAGCTCCAGCCTTGAGCAAAAAAGACAAGTGAGAGCACAATGCCCTAAATTCAAGCCCCAGTATAGGCCTGAAAAATGGTGGAGGATTGAAGACATGGCTCAACTGGTAGAGCAACAGCCTAGCAAGTATAATAACCTGAGTTCAAGAGCTAATACCCTACAAAAGAAGGAAGGAAAGAAGGATGGAAGGAAGGAAAGAAGGAAGTTAGCTCTGATATCTGCAACAACACGATGACCTTGAGAACTCTGTGAGTAAAGTAGGCCAGCCACAGAAAGGCAAATGTCTCACTTCGACGTGCAACTCAGCAAGGCTGCGCTCAGGGAGGTGGGTTGGGAGGGCCGTTACCGAGGGGTGGGCCGTTGACCCCGCATATTCAGGGTCAGGTTAGCAAGAAGCAAGTGTTTCTGAGATCTGCTGCCTCTACGGTGAGCATCACTAATAACATAACTTCCCAGTGTCTCACCCTTGACACGAAGCTGGAGCGCTGCCGTTTAGCTCCTTTGTTTTTAGTTTTTAATTTCTTAAAATTTAATTTCGTCTTTATGACATATTCTGAAATCAGATGCGGGCATGCAGCAGGCACTCCAGACAGAAGACTTCTACAGCCTCTGTGTTCCCTTTTTTATTTATCCGCTAAACTGCCCACACTGCAGGTTGTCGTGAAATGCGGAACTGGCATATCCTCCTTTTCTACACCACGGTTTAAACTTGCTCAGTTTTCACCATCATGCTCCCTGAAGCCTTCAGATGCACCGTTTGTAAAACAATCCCCTTAAGGAGTGAAGCGTAGAGCATGCCCCAGGTACAGGGCATACGCCGAGAATGAGCACACAGTGCAGCGCCTGAGAGCAAAGTCAAAGCCTGGTGCAGAAATGTCACACATTTGATCAGCAGCGCAGGGCCAGCTCAGTGAACATGAGGCCCCGAGACCAAACCTCAGTGCTGCCAAAGGAATGAACGACGCTGCTTCAACTATTCCACATGGTGTATGCATATCAAAACATCACACTGCACCCCACAAGTACACACAGTGACCACTTGCCAGGTAAATATAGAAAGATACTAGAAAATAAGGATGAACAGGAAAGATAATTCTGAGCGTGTGTGTGTGTGTATGTATGTACTGGTTGGTCCTGGGGCTTGAACTCAGGGCATTATCCTTGAATTCTTTTGCTCAAGCTCACACTCTACCACTTGAGCCATAAATCCACTTTTGGCTTTTTGATGGCTAATTGGAGATAACAGTCTCACCAGACTGCCCTGGCTGGCTTTGAACTGTGATCCTCAGGTGTCAGCCTCCCGAGTAACTAGGATTACAGTGGTGAGCCACCAGTGCCTGGCTCATAGAGTGACTTATTTGGGTGAAATGCATACAATGAATTTTGAGAATTTAAAATGTTAGAAAGAGAATATATAATGAATATGTAACTTAATATTTAGTAGTTGGTACAAGGCCATAAACATCTCTGATGTATTAACGGAAATGTGCTTGTATCTAGCTGTTTCTAGAACAGGCACCAAACCAGACACTTGGAGAGTTACAAGCCCAGCTCCCACTTCTTATTCCTCACAGCACAAAGAGAGAAATCCTCAAACTTCCCTTTTCCTTGAGGTAAAGAAGAGACCCAGCACACATGTAACCCAGGCAGCTGCCGTGGCCTTCAGAAGTAGAAGGTGGCAACACCTGGCAACACCAGACGTCACTCAGGTAAACGGAGTCAGGACCTGAAGTTCTGCTGTAGCAGGAGACAAAGTGGTCAGTGATGCCCTCCAGAGCAAAAAGACTCACAAGCTTCTAAAATGCCCTGGTCTCACTCTGCCATTGAATGTGACGTGGAGGAAAACGGTGCAGCAATAAAACAGCACTGCCTAGAATATCACAATTCCATGTTTCCTCAAGAGCCAGAAGAGACACAGGAAAGGCTGAAGGTGAGCCCACAAGGACCTGCCCCAGGGAGAGCCTCTGCCCCTGCCCGAGGCTCCCTGAAAACCATGTCACCAGCCACCATTCATTTGAGAACCACTCCATTAACCTACCTAAATCATGCCAACCCCCCACTCTCCACCTGAAGCCATACCATTAACCCACAGCCCTCCTGAACACCACACTACTGACCCACAGTCCCCTGAAATCATGCTCCCAGGCTACCTACCATTCACCTGAAACCACTAACCCACAGTCCCCCTACCCATGCCACTAACCCACCATCCACATGAAACTATACCACTAACCCACCGGCCACACGGAACCGTACCGCTAACCCACCGTCCACATGGAACTGTACCACTAACCCACCGTCTACACGGAACTGTACCACTAACCCACCATCCCACTACACATGCCACTAACCCACCGTCCACACAGAACTGTACCGCTAACCCACCGTCCCACTACACATGCCACTAACCCACCGTCCACAGGGAACCGTACCACTAACCCACCGTCTACACGGAACTGTACCACTAACCCACCATCCCACTACACATGCCACTAACCCACCGTCCACATGGAACCGTACCACTAACCCACCGTCTACACGGAACCGTACCGCTAACCCACCGTCCACATGGAACCGTACCACTAACCCACCGTCTACACGGAACTGTACCACTAACCCACCGTCCACAGGGAACCATACCGCTAACCCACCGTCCACAGGGAACCGTACCACTAACCCACCATCCACAGGGAACTGTACCACTAACCTACTGGCCACATGGAACCATATCACTAACCCATCGTCCACTAAAATTATATTACAGCACTACTCTGTGTGCCTGAGTACCACAGTCCACCACATCACACCACTAAGCTCACAGTCCACCAAAATCACACCACCCATCTACCATCTACCTGAATAACACTGATAACCCATGGTCCATCTACACATCATGCCACGAACCCACTGTCCACCTGAAACCACACCACTATCCGATAGCCCATTGAAATCATGCCACAAACCCACCATCCACTGAACACCACACCACTAGCCCATCCGACAACACCAAGACAAGTGTCCCACTATACCTGGCACGCACTGCCCAAGGAACTGGCATCTGCACACAGTGATGCCGCCACGAGGCAGTTCACGTCCCCAGACTGTCTTGGTTCTTCACCCCTCCCAGGATGCCATGAGCCAGGCTCTCCACAAGCGGAGGGCAAAGACGCAGCAGGTGCTTCTACAGCGCTGCAGTTAGGCTGCATATATGAGCTGGGAAAGCTCAGGTGAGACTGCGGGAGTAGGTTAGGCAAAAGAGCCCCGTGCTGGTACCCCAGAACCCTCAGAAAAACTGCTGATTCCCTACAGGGAGGAGGAGGAGGAGGAAAAACTGCCCCTTCTACCATCTTGCCTCATTTCATTTTCCAACAAAGTCAACAAGAATGGGAAGAAAAAAAAAAAACCTGTCACATTTCCTCTGATTTTGACAAATTTTAGCCTTTCTCAGCCAAAGATGATTTTCCTGACTACAGGCCATATTTCTTTGTAAGGCACTCTGTCAAAATATCATTGCAATAGCACAGGTGGTATCTAATCTGTCAGCTCAATTTAGCAACACAGACTCCACTGCTCCTCAGAGGCCCCGGCCTGCACGCGCACTGCTCAGCCACGCCAAGGCAGGCTGGGGGTGCTGGAGGCCAGTTGGGAGGCGTATGGCAAAAGGGGGGGCTTCTGAATTTCCTCCCCCCATCCCCCGTCTAACTGCAGCCAGCCATGGGCCCTAAATTACGGCCACAAAGACAGGGCTACCCTCCCCAGCAGGCTGGGAAGATACATCAGCTACAAAAGAGCAAGTGGCGACAGGAAGAAAGGAAGGAAAGCGCGGCACGTTGTCGCGTGAATGTCACAGCATTTGTCATCACTCACACAGGGAGCAATCAGGGACAGAACGAGAGAGAGGCCTTCTCCACCCCGCCACATCCAGCCTGGCTCCCTCCTGCTCGCTACGAGCAACCAGGCTGCTTCACTGGCTGCCCCCACGCCCCAGTCTCCCCACACATCACATTTGTAACCATCAGGGAATAAATCACTTTATGTGGGCGGCATGTGCTGGATGGTATCTGTGCCTGCATCTCGGAATCATTGGCCATTTTGCTTTGATTAGGAAGAGCCCCGAAATAAAGAACCAGAACCGGCCAGAAGCATCGTGAGGTTCAATGAGAAAATACCCCCAAGCCCTGGGACACGGGAGGCGGCGGCGACAGCAAGGTCAGGCCCGTCACAATGGCCCATCAACTGTCAGACACGTGTCAATAGTAAGGTGCACTGTGACATTGATACTGCAAGCAAAACCACTCGCAGTTGAACTCTGCCAGCCAGCAGCTATAAAATAGAGCCCGACTTCTGAGACCTTGGAGTTCATGAAATGCAGCACCCCGCCCCCCAAAAGCGTCCTCTGGCTGCTGGATGGCTGTGGATTGTAATCGTGTGAGTACAGAACATTTCAGGCCATGTAGGCCCAGAGTTCGTCGGCTCCCCCTGCCTCCAGTCCCTGCACCCGCAAAGGTGTCTGCAAGCTTCTGGTTGTACCAGCTTCGGTCGGTCATCCGACAGAATGTCACCCCAACATAAAGTTACAGCAGCTGTTCCGAGTCCGAGCTGCCAAAGCTGGCTAGACTCAGGTGACTTTATACACGTTTCCAGCATCTTCTTCCCTTGCTGAGTTAGGCACCACCAGTTCCCTTGGAACTGCATTTAAATTAGTTCTTTTAAAACACCAGTGCACATTTCTTTCTCACCTACTGCACAGCTCTCTCTAAAGAACCAAGTGAAATTATTTTTATAGATGAACTGGGAGGAGAAGTCATTCATCATTAACCTGATAAATGGTAGAGCCAAGTATGGAATACTCTGGAACCACGGCTGGCCATTAGTTATGGAGAACGCTGGCTGTCAAGACCACTGGCTATAAAAGGGAACTGGAGAAAGATAGACACAGATATTTACAAGAGGTGTGCAAACACTCTGTGGTAGTGTTTACTACCATGTGTGAGGCCCTGAGTTCAGTACTCATCACAGCAAAACAAAATAACAAAAAGAAAATTATAAGCTGAGTACCAGTGGTTCACACCCATAATCCTAGCACTTCCGGACGCTGAGATCTGAGGACTATAGCTTGAAGGTGGTAGGACCAGAAAAGTGCACAAAACTGTATCTCCAATTAACCAGCAAAAGCTGGAGATGTGGCCTATGTAACAGAGCGCCAGAGTGAGCGAAAAAAGCAGGCAAGAGCCCAAGACTCTGAATTTATGCCCCAGTATCAGAGGGGAAGTAAACAACCCCCCAAAACATGATTAGAAAAACAAGGTAGGAACTGAAGAGATGACAGAAGCATGCGAGGCATAGGGACCTAAAGCGCTGACCAGCTCAGAGCTGGCAGCATCCCCTGATTATCTACAGATTCCAGACTATTACTCACCCAGTGGTCATGTCCCAGGATGCACATGTACTCTTCAGAGAGCTTTCAAAATACGAGTATGTCTATACCCAACTCAAGCTACTCAAGTCTGAAGATGCTGCCTGTAGTCTGACCACTGAGACGTCCTACTTCTCCTTGGTACTTGTCGTCCCAGCCCCGCTGAGCAGAGTCCTCTGAACCTCCTCGGCTGCCATCCTCTTGCTCTATAGAGGGCACAAAGCAGGGGCCAGGTTCTCTTTTGCTTCAACTACACAGACTTAATTAGTTATTTTAATGAAAAATAAAATTCCGAATGATCCTTTCTTTCCCTCCAGCTTTATTTTGTGCATGCTCTCTTCTCATTTTCCCAACATCTAAATGCAAAACACAACATATTCACTAAAGGGATCAGGGTCTGATAATTACAGCGAATACAACTAAATTTGCATATGTGAAAAGTTTCCAAGTTTGAATTAAAAAACAATGAATAGTATAACAGTCCAAATGAAAATTAGTCTTCTGTTTCTGAAGAAAGTTATCGGCGGCAGGAAAATAAATGCTGGTTCCAAAGAATATAAAACAGAAATGCCCTTGAGTAAAGATTATTTTTGTGTGCAATTATACCTTAATAAAGCTAAGGGAGAAAGGAGTATTCAAAAGCCTACACAAAAGAGAAAAATAAAGTATGATCAATAAAATACAAGTGTAAAACCTGCGATGTAAGGATCATCCGGAGGAAGGAACCCGACAGGAAGGAGAAGAGAAGCAGAGAGCTGAGGAAAAGTGAGGCCAGAAGGAAAGAGAATTACCAACTGTCAGCATGTGTTTGGGTTGTCATGAAGAAAAAGATTGACACAAATAGGAAGAAAGGAAAAAGAAAAGAGAAAGAAAATAGCTCAGTCCACTGTCACCCTGAGGGGAGCGAGTCAGAAGCAGATGAAGAGGCTGCGGAGGGTGCAGTCCCGGGCACTGTTACCGCCCGAGAAGGCTGGCTCGCACACCCCATATGCTTGCTTTAACGACGGCTCCCAGGGCTGGCCACAATCTGTGCAAAAGAAACTCTATGCTGCCATGCAGACAGACCAAGCTGTCCTCCGAGCAAAGGCAGACCGCAATGGCTGCCACCCAGTGCTGTAAAAACGCTTCCTAAATGAGAACCTCCACTTCCCGAAGGCCTTCACAGGCATGCACAGCGTGGATTCCGGCCGGAGCCCTTACGCACCCAGCGACGCCTCGTACCGACACGGTGCAGCACCGCGGTGAGGACTGAGCAACTTTAGATGAAGTCTAACACTAAATCCCCCGAGGAAACATAATCATCAGAAGGTGCAAGTAGCAATTAGAGGCGGTAAGAGTCGAAAGCAAGGAAACTACGTAGTGTATAATCATAACATCCCCACAAACATCCCATAAAATGACAGACATGAACCCCTTTGGGTGAGATGCGGTTGTTCTTTCAAAGGGGATCCATAAGGGCTGGGGATATGGCCTAGTGGCAAGAGTGCCTGCCTCGGATACACGAGGCCCTAGGTTCGATTCCCCAGCACCACATATACAGAAAACGGCCAGAAGCGGCGCTGTGGCTCAAGTGGCAGAGTGCTAGCCTTGAGCAAAAAGAAGCCAGGGACAGTGCTCAGGCCCTGAGTCCAAGGCCCAGGACTGGCCAAAAAAAAAAAACAAAAACAAAAAACAAAAAACAAAAAAAAAAAAAGGGGGGATCCATAAGCCAGCTATCTTTGGTCTTAGTACATATGGTTATCAGTGTGCAGGAAAAAGAAGTGAAGCGAAGTCAGATTATCTGGTCTGCATTCCTTCTTCTGTATTTTAAATATGCCACAATGGGAAACTTTATTGTATCCTTTTTTGAAGTCTTCAGTATGCTTATTTGTATAAAGAGCAAACCAAGTGCATATAGATGACCACAGGTTTGACACAGAGATCTTGATGATGGACAACTGAGCAGATTTAAATGGCAAGTGTATTGCCATTTGAAGAAGTCCTCAACTCTTTGTGTTTTTTTTTTTGGGGGGGGGGCTCAAAAGGAAGAGACTTCACAAATACTAGACAGCATTAACAAGTTTTTCAGACTCTCAGTCATAAGGAACTTTATGTTTCACATTGAATTAAGGGACTAAACATCTTAACTTGGGCTTTTTGGGGGGGAAGGTTGGGGGAAGGGGAAGACAGGGTCTTACTGTGTAGCCATGTAGCACAGGCTGGCCTTGAACTTTTGATCCCTCTGCCTCCTAAATGCTAGGATTACAAGCCACACCTAAAAGAGACAAATCATTTTCAATTACCCAGCTACCTCCAAGCAAACTGGAAACTGCCTAGTAGATCTAGAACTCCGGAGTGCCTCCAGCTAGATCTTTCATGCTTTGCACCATGAGGCAATAGTCAAAATAGTGATCGACTTTTTAGATGGTGGTATCAAAACCCTTAAGAATAATGCAACATATGTGGCATATATTATTTGCCTATAGTGTCCAAACCTAATGATGGAACAGCTTGCCCCAAAGTGGTAGCTAGAAAAGGGTATAGAGTGACGGTTCTTGAAAGCATGTGTAGCATCCAGGTCTAGGGAGGGGGCAGGTGGAAAGCATGCTGCCTAGGAAAGCACTGGCGCAGGCTTAGTCCTCAAGAAGTAACATAATATAATGTAACTCCAAACTATGTCAAGTCTTTATCTTAAAATACTTTTTCAAGATGCTCCTTTGAAGAGCTGGGGAAGGCATCTCAGGAAAACCAGCTGACAGGGAGAGTAACAACAAAAGGCCAATGTGAGTGATCTGTGAGGATTGCCACAGTCGGACCGCGTGGGAAGCCGGCCTCCAAGCATGGACGAGCCCAGTTCAGTGAGCTCAGCCAGCTGCCTACAATGGCACCTGTACACAACTCCTGAGTCATTCCCAGCAACTCTACTAAGTTTAAGACTAGATTTTGTTTCTGTTATTATTGGGTTTCTCCTTTTGCTACAAGAGAAGTGGATCCTCAGGCTAATTTTGCCAGCAAAGATGCAGGGGAAGACACCACCAAAGCAAATGGCTACCATTTGCTTATCTGAGGCACCAGCCAGATAACTGGCTAAATAACTGGCACAGAGAATTATGAGAAGAAATTAAACCCAAAGGCAAGCAGAAGGCTGTCAACTGGAGACAAGGTTTTCTGTACAACTGAGCTTTATTCACACAAGTTCACTGAACTGTGACTCCTTCATTTTCTTACGGTCACAATCTAAACCTATGTCGTGCAGAAAGAAAGGAAGAAAGAGAAAGAGGCAGGAAGGAAGAGGAAAGCAGGAAAGGAAAAGAAACACAGGAGAAAAAGAAGGGACGAAGGGAGGAAAAGGAAAGGAGGAAGGAGAGAAAAGAAAAATGGCAGGAGCAGGCCAGGACCGACACAATACATGTACATGGATGAGTAACACTTCCATGCCACCTCTTCCTTCATTCCTGTCAGCATGGTTCAACCTCCCTGGCCCCTTTCCATCAACCCTCAAAACTCACCCCCTCTCCCATGCTTCTCTTCCCACTTTTGGGACAGAGACTGTGGGAAATCCATCTTCACTGACCTCAACTCTCTCCGGTCCGTTTCTCGTTTGAGCCACTGCTTCCCTGAAAATCATTCCACTGTGTCGCCTCGATTTCTCCCAGGACCGCTCTGCTTCTTACAAGTGTTCTGACAAAAGCGTGCCCGCCGCGTGCTCCAGGTGCACTGGTTCTACATTAAGCAGGCTCACACTCTCCTTCAGCCACTTACCTGTCACACCAGCATTATCTGCTCCACATCCGTCCATCAAACCCTGCCGCTCCCCAACTGTCTGTCTACTGTGTCTCCTACGACGATCCTCCGATTCTTAGTCTCCTGCTAAAAGCAGGATTATCTGCTTGAGTGGTAACTTACCTTCCTCATTACCTTCTCCCTCGAGCCTTAGAAGTAATGAGGAAATCTTTCCTTTGGACTTAATTTCACACCAAAATGTAGGACTGTGAAGTGAGGCTCAGGCGGTCAGGACCCTTGCAAATCTCCGCATGCATTGACGTTCACTGCAGCTGAGGCAGGCACTTGGAAGGCTTCTACTTCAGAGACTGAGCCAGGCCCTGTGCACATCCCTCATTTCACAGGTGAGGGCTGGGAGAGGGGCCCCCAGGGTGAGTGAGTGCCCCTGCAGAGCAGGCCCAGTGCAAGGTGAAGGCATCTCGGAGGAGGAGGGGGGTTTTGAACCTAACGCGGTGCCCTCAAGCCGCGAGGCCCTGGCTAAACCCCTCACAGTCACCCCTTCGTGCAGCTCTTAGCTCTTCTCCCCTCATTTGCCATACATTCCCTGTATTCCAGCTCTACAGAATGCCCCACTGTTGCCCAAAATGCTGCTGGTGGGTGAGCCTCCGCCCTAGGAAAGATGGGCGAATCGTTCCTGTGTGTGGAAGGCTTCGGCCATTCTTCCCTAGCTCCCATTTGCACTCAATGGCCATCACTTCCATGGTGGAGCTTGCCCTGCCCCTGGTCGGATCTGACCTCCTCCACTGGGAAGCTGGGACTCCACCCGGGAGGACTACGCAGCCGTGCTCCCAGGAGGGAGGAGCTGCGCTTTCCTGGCTTGCTTTCTCCAACACAGCACAGTAACTGCTGCTCCACAGCTGCTTGGTGGCCCCAAAAGAAGGACGGAGACGGGCAGCAGCCCTGGGGATGCGGCTCTGGGCCACCATTCACGTGTTCGGAAGTGGAATGGCGGTTATGGTGTGAGGGATGTCTGAGCAGAGCCTAGATAAGACCCCATTGCCCTAACAAGGGGCGCAGCACCCCAACACCATCACACTTGCTATCAGCCAGAAAACTGGCTTCATCCTGACTCTTGTATGACTTTTGTAAGTCAATCTCAGCCCAGTTCCAGATTTATGGGAGGAGAGCCGTGGAGATATGAACACCAGGTAGCTTCTAAGACGCCTTCCAACTCCAAGTTCAAGCTGCACTGTCTGTGTTCACGGAGGGCACATGGCTGCCCGGGGGCCCCGGAAGGTCCCCCATAGTCCGCTCATCTTCCTGCCTGGTGATCTTTTCTTGAAGAACAAAGTGTAATGTACCAGAAAAAGAGGAGTAAAATCTACAAGAAATGAGTCTACTGCCCAGGGAAGCTTCTTGAAAGAAGAAATAAGATGAAGAAATGCAGGTGCAAGCTGTGTTCCCGGGGAAACTAGAATTGGCTTGGACACCTGAATCACGGAGCCGCAGTCACGGCTGGCCTTCGCAGGCTCGGCCCTGCGCACTGGGCTTAGTGGGGTGCTGAGGGTCCATCTGTTATTTCCTGAGAAACAGATTTGAATTGTCCTTGGTGTACACTGATGTCCAAAGGTAAAGAAAGGCTGATCAACGAATGATTCTATTTACCAGGCTCTTGGTTATGAAAATGGAAAGTTTAGTGACAAAAATCTTTTCTGTCTAAAAATGAGGCTGATGTTAAAAACAACTGAGAGTTGTTAGTGATAGAAATGAAAATCCATCCAGGGAGGAGACACAGGCCCTGTGGGTAGTGGGGACCAGGGAGAGGGGATGAAGAAGGCCAAATACTATTGAAAGGGATTATTTGCAACCATGAACATGGAGCAAGGAGACGTGCAGGGGATGCAGCTTCCGGGGGAAGGGCAAGGAGTGTGACAGAGGTGTTATGGATTGGAATACAGTATGAGCTTGTGTGCGGACTTCATAATGAAATCCCCCCATAACTAATACAATCTAATAAATAAATTAAAAAATATCCATCTACAAATGAAACACTTTGCTTTCTAAACTGCCCCTGAATTCAGAAGCTCAGTACACAACTAAAGGACTGACGGGGCCTCGCGTGATGTCAGCCTTGCATGCGGCACAGGCCTTTAGACATTTGGAAACTTGTACCTGAGCTGGGAGCAGCTCCAAGCGAATGCCATAGGTCTCCTGGGTGGTATATCCCCTTAAAATGACAACAATTAAAATTTTAGCCACCTGCCCAATTGACTCAATTTGTTGAAACTACCAAATGCCTTGGGAAATTATAGAGATGAGCAGGTTTGTGTGTATTCCTGAAAAAAAAACAAAACAACTAAAGGCAATCATAAACAGGTGTAGGGGGCTGCTCAGTAGAAGAGCACACACGGAGCCCGAGGGGCGACAGGCTTGGTCCTCAGCACTGCACACGGTCACAAATCACCACACAGTGCATTGTCTACTTTTTCCCCCCAGTACTGGGATTTGAACTCAGATCTTGAATTTGCTAGGCAGGCACTCTGCTGCTGAGCTTTGCCTCCAGCCCTTCTTTTCGTTTTTGAGGTAGGGTCTTGCTTCTTGCCTGGGCCTTGAACTGCCTACTTTAGCCTTCCTGTCATAACGGGGCTGATGGGCACTCAGCACTGGGCAGTTTTCAGTTGGGAAGGGTCGCAGCAACCTGTCTGTTTGTGTGGCAGTGGGCTGTGATTCACCTGACCTCTGCCATCCAGCCAGCCAAGACCACAGGCGGGAGAGCAGGGCGGGGCCGGCCAGGCCTCTGACAGAGTCGCCCTGCAGGCCGCGGCGTCCTTGAGCTCCCCCGTCCTCACCTCTGCTAGACTGAGAACGGATTTGCGTCAAGCCAGCCTTCAGAGAATGCACTTTATCTTGTCAGCACCTCAGATCCCCATTTCGCTCTCCCCCTCCACCTTAGCGTTCGAGCGTGTACGTGACGCCCCACGGGCAGCACAGCCGTGTGGTCAAGAGGGCCGAGGGGGGTGGGCGGCAAGCCTCAAGTCGGCTCCCCAACTGGCCCCACGCACCACAGTCATTCTCTCCCCTACCTGCTGTTTCCGGAAGACGGTACGTGAGAAGTGGAAAACGTCAACAGTCTTGTGTAATTTCAAGTTGCCCTACGTGAAAATATCCTAGGCGTTTCTTAGCGCGCATGGTCCAGAGGGGTGCATCTCCCGCTCTGCCCTCGGGAAGCTCTGGAGGGAAGAGAGCCCGCGTCTCCTAAACGCAGTCCGCTCTGAGTGATACCTGCTCTAACAATGCAGGCTCCCTCAGAGCTCAGACTTCTGTTTTTCTCACTGCTACAACCCTGTGGTTGAAACTGAGCCTAGATATGGTAAATTGCTTGCTACCCATTTTTTGGTGGAAAAATGAGTGGTTTGCATATTCATTACAACTGGGACTCTGTAGATGCTTTCCACGGCACCTATAATAGCGCCTGTTTTCTGTTACTGAGACGCATTACGTGACCCAGGTGACTTTTAAAGAAAAGGAAGTGTACTGAGCTCTGGTTCTGTGGGGTTCAAAGGCCGGGGCACTCAGCAGAGCGTGTCTAGAGGGATTGCGCAGGGAACCAGAAAGCAGAGACAACAAGACGGACTAAACTCGGGCTTTCAAACAGTTCTCTTGAGATTTATCTAGGAGTCTCAGGAGAACCTCCTGTACAGGGGACAACCACAGTGACCGAAGGACCTCGCAAATGTTCTACCGCCACTCAATGGCATCATCTGGGTAAGTCGCAAATAACCCTGCTACAGGAGCAGGGACGGGCAATGGTTCCCTTCCCTTCCCAGATGAGCAACTGAGGGTCAGAGCTTTCAGACAGCCTGGCTTCGCAGCCCCACTCCTGAAGACCTCACACAAGACCCCCTGCCAGCAGCAGTTCTTCACCTTAGACACCATGCTCTCACCGTTTGACTGTGGAGAGATTTACTACCACCGACTGTGCGGGAGGGACAGAAGCAAGTAACACACTCAGTTCTGACTTTGTTTTTGCACCAACCTCAGACTTGAAACAAGGGGATTAACTTCTCATCATTTCAGGTTCCTAGTTTTATGCTATCACTTATTTTGCAAGATTATTATGCAAAAAATGATTAGAGAAGCTAGTGTAGACTCTAGGACTATGAAATAAAGACATGTCTAGGTGGACACTAAGCAACTCCTCAAGTTCAAGGCCACTGACACTGAAGCCCCTGCATAACACTGCTTTATCCCTAAACACATTTACCACCTGAGAAACCACATGGCTTTAGGGTCAGCCAGCCAGATGGGGTGGACAGGAAGGAGGAGCAGAACCGTGCAGAGAGGCCATATGAAAGGCAAAGCGAACATAGGGATGCAAACACTTTGGACCAATTGGACCTCAGGGGCCGCAGAACCAATGATCTCCGTGTTTCAAGCAATACGGAGAAACCACAGACAGTAGCACCGGCAGTGCCTTTGCCGGGCTGTTTCTGATAGTTTAGGGAGGCAACAAAATGAACCCGCCTGATCTGGTGGAAACTGGGATTTACCTGGAGTATGAGAAAGCAGGGGTTTCTCCGGGAAGCATGAAGCCCTTGTCCAGGAGCTGGGACTAGAAGCCACTGGAATGCTAGTGGCCGTCCTGCTACTAGCAGTGGGCTAAGGAAAATGAAAGGGTTCAAAGCCTGGTTTTAAAAATAGGACAGGACGTCTGGTTTCTGGGCTGGCATGTCAGGGCCTTGGAAGCCACTCCATCTAATAACACATGAAAGGATCAACAAACTGAGAACCAGTAACTCTTCTAGTCCTGTCAGGAATGTGCGGCCACAGGGCAGGCCGCTGCCTCTAAAGCTGAGGGCAGACAGGTGGTACAGAGCAGAGCGATTTGCAGGAGCAGAAACTCCACGGGATCCCATGCCGGGGCAGGGAAGCATGAACTGCGACAGACACACTGCCGGGGACCTGCTGCTGACAAATCTAAGTTAAAAACCACAGCACCTCCACAAGGAGGGCACAGCGCGAGTCACAACACTGCGGACCCTCCCTGGAACCCAGAGCAAACCCCTGGGCTTCCCACGGGGGAGGGGGAGGGAGCACGGGACACACGCCAGAGCATTCTGTCCTTAGTAAGGCCTATCTTCAGAAGAACTACTTACCTCATGTTCTGGGGCTTTCTCCCAGTCTCACCTTCCGGCAGGGAAAGGACGATACCCAGTCTAGCCCAGCCCCACCGCCACCTGCCCAACACAGAGAGGAGAAAGCCGAACTGCACTGGCAAGGGTCACAGGACCAACGCGAGACAAGACCTATCCACAGTGCCACACTCCCCTCACCACCACACCACCACCACCACACCCCTCCCACTTAAACACCACCACACCACACCTCCCACTTCACCACCACACCCCTCCCACTTCACCACCACCACCACACCCCTCCCACTTCACCACCACACCACACCCCTCCCACTTCACCACCACACCACACCCCTCCCACTTCACCACCACACCACACCCCTCCCACTTCACCACCACACCACACCCCTCCCACTTCACCACCACACCACACCCCTCCCACTTCACCACCACACCACACCCCTCCCACTTCACCACCACACCACACCCCTCCCACTTCACCACCACACCACACCCCTCCCACTTCACCACCACACCACACCCCTCCCACTTCACCACCACACCACACCCCTCCCACTTCACCACCACACCACGGGCCTTTTACCCAGCATAGCACAATGCCCACCTTTAACAAATCATTATAAGGCATACTAAAAGGTAAAAACGAAGTGAACACATTGAACAAACACTATAGTCATTCAGGAAAGGCACAGTTGTTTGAGTTATAAGACCAGAGAGTTTTAGAAAGGCAATTAATATGCTGAAAGCTTTGATGGAGAAAGTATATAGCAGGAAAGAATAGATGGAAAGGAAGCAGAAAGTTGGAAATCTTAGGAAAGAATGAAAAATAAATTCTAGATATGGAAAATACATTCACAGAACTAAAGAATACCTTTGATGATAGGCCCATTAGTAGAATGGATGTAGCTGAGGAAAAACAAATTTCCAGGCTTGAAAATACATCAGAAACTTCCAAAGTGGGAAGGAAAGGTAACGAAGGCTGAAAGAAATACAGTAGAATATTCAAGAATTATAGGACAACTATAGGGGGGAGGGGTACACATGCAATGGGAATACCGGAACAAGACCAGAGAGATAAAGGAATAGAATAAATATGTGAAACTAGAATGACTGAAAATACCCCCAATTAAATCAAACACCAAACTACAGATGCAGGGAGGTTAAGGAGCATCAGAAGGAGGTCAGAAACACTATGCCTAGGCATATCATATCAAGAGAAACAGGGATAAAGGAAATGTGCTAAGAGGATTTAGAGAGAAGAAGAAACAAAATGCTTTACCTGTAGAGGACCAAAGATCAGAATTATATCTTACATTGGGCATGATAGCATACACCTATAATCCCAGCACCTGAAAAGCTGAAGCCAAAGGATCTGGAACACAAGGTAGCCTTGGCTATATAGAGTGAAACTCACTCTCAAAAAGAGAGGAAGAAAAGAATATTTGACTTCTCCATTTTCTTCCAAGCCTAAAAACTAATCTAAAAAATGGAGAGTCTGGTAGCAATTAATATGAACACAGGATTTCCTTGCGAATCGGTGACAATAATCCCTGGCTACTCAAGAAGACAAGCATCACAAAACCCAGCCAGTGGAGAGCCCCGTCCCCGGTGGCAGGGGCAGCCATTTCCGCTGACCGGGGCGCTGTGAGGTTCTGCCAGGTCACAGTTCAGGGGCTCTGAGAACTGGGCCGGGCCTCCTCGCACCCGCACACCGGGAGAAGGGCCTCAGCGCCCAATCCTCGGCCCGCGGCCCTGGGCTCTGCCTGACCTGCTGCCTGTGGTGAAGTTGCCACCCCGCCGTAACTCAGCTGGCACACCTCAGCCACGCCCTGCTCACGTCCCCACAGCACACAGCTTTCCACGCGCAAAGCGGCGTGAGGGAAACCAAACAGTGGGGGGACAGAAGCAGCAGGAGCGCGGGCTCCCCTGCTCACGGTGAACGGCACCTGGCAGGGGTGGGTGCATTCCTCTGCGCTGCTCTGAAACCCCGAGTCACCCCCACCCTCACCCTGTCACAATGCTATTAGCACTCGCAGGAGATTTCATCCTCTCAACGCGCGTGTAAAAAGCAAGTGTCTCTAAAAAGTATTACTCGGTTGACATTTATCACGAGGACTCTTAAAACAACATATAAAAATGTCAGTGTTTCGTGTGAATACCCAAACCGCCTGCGAGCAGCCCCGTCCACTCGGCCTGGTAACAGAACAGGCCCTCTCGCCTGGCCACACTGCCGTGTTCTTCCCGGGGAAACGGCCGGGCCGAGCTGTTAGTCCACCCACAAGCATGCTGGGACGGGAGGGCCTCTGTCTCCATCACTGCCCCTCTGCGCCTCAGCACTCCGCTCATGGTGGCTGGGTGCTATCTGTTCTCTAGTTCCCGGGGACTCTGGGGGCCGTCCTCTGCTTGCCCTGTCAGCCCCCCTTGTCTGAGGTCACGCCCCTGCTCCTCTGAATGCTGAGTGGTTGCTGTGACGGTTGGTTACAGAAACGCGGCCTCACCTTCACCAGTGGAGAATCACACCCACCTCAGTGCCTGCCACAGAGCAGGTACCTGCTACATTCATTACGCGTCCGCTACCATGCGAGGACCACAGCCCACGGCCGCCCTCAGCCAGGCAGCGCATGGGACTCGCTCCCCTCCACCCGGGGAGGGGGGCATCGGGCCCACGGCGGGGCCTGCTGAATGCTGACACGGTGAGTACTGAAGTAGACGCTGGGAAGCCTGCTATCTTCCTACGTTCCTGGCCACTGCTAGGTCTGTAGTGTGTGATGCTCTTCATCTCCTCTCCCCTGATTTATAAGCTCCTGTAGGACAAGAACCACGATGTGCCCTCTCCTTGTCTCTCATGGCACGCAACAGAACAGAAAGCTCTTTAACACGTTCTCCTAGAGTGTGCAGGCAATTAACTGCACGTAGATACTAATGGCCAGTGTGATAGACGAAAATTCAACTAAGTATTCCTACAAAAAAAATGCCTACACCAGTCGCCATTCATCATTCTCGTCACTTATAGACTGATTTGCTTTCTGAAGCATTCTCTGTTTCTAGGACTAAAGAACCCTCCAGAGCGTGGCTTCCCACTGCGTGACTGGGTAAGAATCGTCTGTCTTGGAAAAATAAGGAGGTGAAAGGGGGAGGGGTGATTTCCACACCTCCTTCTCTGAGAGGGCGGCAAGCGGGAAACCCAGCACTTAGGAGCTCGGCGGCTCAGCCTCCGTTCCCGTGTGGAAGCCAGCACAGCCCTTCCAGGAGTCCCATTCCTTCCAGCTCTTTCCCTCAGGTCACTCTGCCCTGGCTCCAGGACCTCTCCTACTTCCTACCTCTGCTCTTCCTTCCTCCAGGTCCCCTCTGCCCCGTGGGTCCAAAGCAGTCAATTCCAGTGCTAGTGGAGGCCCGTGGCAACAGACGGAATCTCTTCTAAGGCGTGAAGTGGGGGGAAAGAAGTCTCTCCAGTGCTGCGACAGGGTGAGGCCATGGCCCATGCTGAGATCCTTAGACTGCGATCCTACTTGGAATGGGGTGGCTGCCATAAGCAAGGAAGACGAGCACGCTCTGACACACGGTGGCCCGGCCCAGCATGGAGACGAGCACGGTGGCCCGGCCCAGCATGGAGACGAGCACGCTCTGACACACGGTGGCCCGGCCCGGCATGGAGACGAGCACGGTGGCCCGGCCCAGCATGGAGACGAGCACGCTCTGACACACGGTGGCCCGGCCCGGCATGGAGACGAGCACGCTCTGACACACGGTGGCCCGGCCCGGCATGGAGACGAGCACGCTCTGACACACGGTGGCCCGGCCCGGCATGGAGAGGAGCACGCTCTGACACACGGTGGCCCGGCCCGGCATGGAGACGAGCACGCTCTGACACACGGTGGCCCGGCCCAGCATGGCTGGGGTCCTCACAAGACAGGCACGCAGAAGGAGTCCACATGAAGATGGGCAGGCCAGAGGGATTCGTATGACATGCCACAGAGCACCAGGACGGCCTGACGTCACTAGGAATAGATAGGGAGGCACAGCCACCCCACACACACCCCAACTTCACACCGCCAACCTCCAGAATAGGGGGAGCAAACTTCCACTGTCCTACACCCCCTGGCTTGTGGTCCTTCATGACGGCAGTCCTGGGAAATGAATACTCTACGTCATCAAAACAGGGCTTCTCAAACCTGTGCTGTCCAGAGCTAGCAGGGAAATGCTGCTAATGTCAGTGCTTCTGTGAGATGACTAGTTTTTGTTTTCAAATCAAAAGGCTCTAAGAGTTTGTTTTGTTTCTTTTCATGGGGTCTAGGAGCTCCACATCAGCACCCCCCTTTTAGGGAAGAGAACCATCTTGCAGAACTGAGGTTAGGAGTGGGGGGGCCGCAGTCAGACATAAGGCTTCCGAGCTTCCTTGCTGGCCTACCCTCGCCACCCGCACGGCACTGGTGTCTCTGAGCCTGTGTCCTCATCTCTAAGTGTCAGTGAGGAGACAACCTGCCTGAAGATGAGTGTACAGGACAGACCACAGAGCCTCCTTACTCCACAGGGGCGGGGGGGGGGGGCCTCTATCACAAACAGCACCGTGCGGCATTGTCTACTTGAATTATCATATGAGGGCATCCAAGGCAAGCCTGGCCTGGGTCCCTTACCACACTTGCATACCTGGGGCAGTTAGGGAGTCGACTGCAGGAATAATGTCATCTGTCTGACTCCTGTGATTGGCAGAGTCTTGAGGGCAGGATCTACTTCTACGCCCCCCCCACCCCGTGCTCAGCATGAGGAGAGGAAGCAGAAGTCCTGTGGAAAGACACGCACTGTCCTACACCAGGAGGGGAGCTGAGGTCAAAGGCTTCGCTCCACGTTCAAGACCCGGGTTTGCCTCTTTCCGTTCTGTGCATCACACACATGGCATGGCGAACAAAGCAGGACGAAGTGAAGAGCACCCTCACATGCATGGAGACCCGCAACCCAATTGAAGAGCGCATCAAACGCAGCAGCCAGGCACTTCACGAACAGCAAACGCTGGCTGCAGAGCACTACTACGGAGAGACACTTCCCACTCGGGTAAACAAGCGCAGCCACTCCAGGATGCGGGCCGCCCTTCCAGACAGGCCTTATCTAGACCACAGCCTGGGACACGCCAGCCACCTTCAGGAAACAAGGCTTCCCTGTCACTCAGCTACGGTGAGTGCTCCTGCTGCTTTTGTGTGGCCAAGGCCGAGGAGAGCCACGGTGACAAAGGCAGCGCTCGGAAAGACTACAATGTTTACGACGGGCCTTCGCAGAAGTGCACCGGACCCCCCTAATTTGGAACCCCTCATGAGACTGGACTGCAAAGGAGCCCAAGAGGCCTACCCGACTCAGAACTGCATCCGGCATGCCTACAGCAGGTGGCCAGTGCCAAGCGTGTTACCAAGTAACAGTGCGGACGGCAGAGCACGCCCCCAGGTGTCCACCGGACGGGCCGCGTGCAATCTCTGTCCTTGCTGGGAGGCTGGACCACGGAGATCTTGACTCAATGCCCGTGGTTACCCAACGATTCAGGAGCCCTCTGTGATCACCAGGACATAATCCTTACAAGAATGCGATGTTGCTGAGCTGTCAGAAGAGATTAAACCTAAGAAGAACCTTTCCACATCCTTCTGTGTATATACACTGTTTTGAGGGAAGAAATACTGCAAAGCTATTCACATTTAAGGATCCCCTCACCCACTTGGACCCAAAACAGCTGTCAAAAGCAAACATTTATAAGCAGAAATGCTCAAGGGACCGAGGGAAGAAACAATATCCAGACTTGAAGGAAAAAGTCCAGCCCGCATGGCTGTAACAAAAGCAGACAGCAGCCATGCTTAAGGCCTGGCTTTGGGAGAGGGATCTTCCAGGCTCGTACTAAAAGCATGCACAAGTTCTGTCTCCAATAAAGTTGTTTATGGTTAGATTCAAAGCAAGCAGAGGCCCTTTAACTTGGAAAGTGATCACAGAAAACTGTTGCATAAAGGAAGAATCTGATACTATTTGTCTCTTTCTGTTTTTTGCTTGGGCCCCCAAAACCCATTGCTGTCAGCAGTCTTCACGCAGGCCTGGGCTGGGGCCTCTCCAGCGCCCCCTCCTGCCTGACTCTGGGCACGGCATGGGCACAGCGACCCGCAGCACTACACGGCTGTCTCCCTCCGGGAGTTGGTGGAGCTGGGATTCTTACACAGCTTTTTCAGCAATACTGAATTTCATCTTTAAAATATGGTGGAAGCTTTAATTTCATAGGTAAGATATGACATTTAGATTTAAACAGGAGTGGCATCTTATCATCTCCATTTATGAGCAAATATGAAAATATCTAAAAGTCCATCTGAGAGCTGAGCGATTATAACAGTCAAGGGCCATTTATAAGTTAGATATCTGCATCAAGGAAATACAATATTAAAGATTTTTAGGGTCTTTAAAAAGAACTAACTCAACTCTAAGTCTATCCAATTGGTACATAATCCACATTCCTCGGAGGCAAATCCAGGAAAATGTGCGTTGCCCACGGAGCCACCTTCATACCATTCAGCACTTTTTATCTGTGTACTGACACCACAGGGTGAGCAAACATTTGGACAACGTGTGGACCCGTGGGTGTGCTCTGAGCGTGGACTGCGGGCTGGGCGGCCACGCTGCAGAGGTGGCCAGGCGTGTCTGACACGAGCCTCTGAGGAGCGAGGGGCTGCTGCATGTCGGCCGATGGCGGGCCCCACAGCCCCGGCGGGGGAGGCCTGGCCCCGAGGCGCACGGGAAAAGGCTCCTCTCCCTGGGCCAGGAGTCGGGACCTCCACACCTCGCCTCACTTGGCTGTAGCTCGCTGAATGTTGCAGATTCTTTCACGATCGGGGCTTCTAAGCTTATGCTACAATTACTTGCACCATTAATGCATTTTCATCAAAAGGAACAGAAATAGGGAAATTATGGCTAATTATAGCAGGCTTCTCCTTTTCTGTAAGAAGCAGACATGCCACAGCACTGCATCTTCATCAAAGTCCTTCACGGTGCCGCAGTAATGACATTGACGATAGCCACATCTGCATGGCGCGCCGACACACGCGAGATCAAAAGCCCAGCATGTGGCCCGCTGGGACCTGTGGCCAAATGCCCAGAGCACATTTTTTAATTGTTTGACTTTTCCTCTTACAACTATGTGCTGTTTCTCTTTATGTGTTTCAAACCTGCTGTGGATGAGTGCTAGCGGAATTCCTCATCTGCAAAGCTGTCACATAGCAAGATGGATGCCGGCCTGAGTTTCCTTGTGCACACTGGTTCTGCACAATGTGGCCTCAGCAATCTCTTGGCTGTGTCCAGTGAGTAACACAGAAACCTCACTGAACTCCCAAACACACACAAAGCCCGGAACACCTACAGACAAGCTCCAAACACACGGTGGGATGGACTAGTTCTGGCTGGAAGGAACCAGTTGCCAGAATGTATACAAGTTAGCTCCTGCTGAGAAATACGGGAGAAAAGAATCGAATGTGGTAGCTTTAAACTTAGTTGTCATATTTTATTTCACCTAGAAGATGGCATTTCCAAACCCTCCATGTGTATCACATCTGAATGCAGCCAGCCAACCCCACTCACATCCCAGGACCCTCCAATGGGCAGCTGACTTCCATTTCAGAAGGAAAAACTATGCAATCATCCGCCATGTTCGAGCTCTAATAATGCCAACGTTACATAACTGCGCTTGTTCTCTCCTATATAAAAACTTTTCTGTATCTGTTTCTCTGAGCCTGGATAATTATTAAATCCTGTATTATGTCCTCTTTTTTTCTAAAACCTTCCCCAAATCTCTTGGATGTAGGCCCCTGCCTGTCTCCCATTCTGCCTGAAAGCTGCCCTGCTTAATACAACTGTTTCTATGTTGGCCACTGCGCTCTTCAGAGGCAAAACGCCAAGTCCTCGGTGCTAAGAACAACGCCTGGCTCATGCTATGAGCGCTACACACACTGCTTCTGAGTACCTGCACACTCACCTGCACAGTGGCAAGGAAGAGCACCATACACATCGGGACCAGTGTTGTTAACTCCACTCCTATGCCATTCTAAATAACCAACAGCATATAGTTATTTCATCCCAGTCAAACAGGTTTAGTCTCTTGTTCTTTCATCCAGACACTGGGAAGGGAGATACTGAAAATGTGCAATTTAATTTTAAAGGGTCCTTTAAAAGCTATTTTCTTGGTGTAACATTCTCATTCCAACCGATTTTCTCATGAGGAAGAAGCGGAGCGAGAGTGGGACTTGGGGAGTCTCCATTTCCGCAGGTGTTTCCTGACATCTTAATCAGATAGCCACCTGAGGCTACTGCTGTGCTGTGTAGCCGGGCTTGTGTTCCTCAGCTGGCCAGGGCTTTTCAGAACACTACACAGCCCCTAGAGACCCTACTGCTTTTCTACTCTCGTGGTGTCTTGAACAAAACCGTCCAAAAGTTTAAGGCAAGTGGTTAATCCCTCTGTTGCTGGCCAACGTGCAGCCTTGGGCATTCAGAGACCACTCACATGAGATGATGCCCACCCCCACCCCGCACCCCTTCACACGCACACACCAAGTCCCTCTTCCCTCGCGGACGATGCTGGGAAACACTCACAGCAAGGCTGTCAAGACGGCAGTGTGGAGGGGGTGCCGAGCTCCTCCAAACAGCCTGCACCACCACCCCGCAGTTTTACCTTGCACACTAAAAAGAAAGGCCTCAAACCCCAGTTCGGACATCCTCCCAGGCTCACTCAAGATGCGGGCCCCTCCAGCGAACCCCTTCACGCTATCACAGGATAGCTGCGCTCTCAGACACATGTGTCTTTCTGCTGATCTTTTCCTTAAAAAACCTGAAAGCAGCAGCAGCAGCAGGGTTTCCTGTCCTCTGAGGGCTCCGGTGATCTCCAGTGACTGGGCCTGGCCAGCTGGGGAGTCGCCCCACCAGTGTCTCCCTGGTGGTCCCTTCCTCCTTTCCCTAGGAGGGTGTTGTGGGTTCAAGACTCTGAACTTGGGGCTGGGAATATGGCCTAGTGGTAGAGTGCTCGTCATGTATACATGAAGCCCTGGGTTCGATTCCTCAGCACCACATATATAGGAAAAGCCGGAAGTGGCGCTGTGGCTCAAGTGGCAGAGTGCTAGCCTTGAGCAAAAAGAAGCCAGGGACAGTGCTCAGGCCCTGAGTCCAAGCCCCAGGACTGGAAGAAAAAAAAAAAAAAAGACTCTGAGTTTGGTCCAACAAACTGAGAGTGAGGATCGCCACGGAGGGAACTGGGGTGTGGGGCTACTGAGGGGGGTCACAGGAAGCTACATGCAGGCTCATGACCCTTCCTGTCCCACCCCTCTGGGACAGGCCTTGTCTCCCGTGGGGCCTGGGGGCCAGGCTCTCCCAGCTTCTGCCCTACACCGCAGTCACCTCCCACAGTCCCTCCGCAATGCATTTCTCGCCCAGTTCCAGACATGGCTGGGAGGAGGAGCGGGAGGCAGAGTGGTGCTCGGCAGGGCGGGGCTCAGGGACGTCCTCCAGCCATGCAAATGGGGAGCTGGGGCGGCAGCCCACCATCCTGAACCCCAGCATGCCCAGCACCCTTGGGAAGCAGGCACCTTGCAAACACAGGAAGAAACAGGGTGAGAAAGTAGGGGGGCAGGCAAAGCAGGGGGAGGTGGGCACATCTGGGCGAGGGGCCAGCCAGCCCAGAGCGCGTCCATCCACACACCCGCGCTCCAGCAGAGCTAACTAACGGCGTCCACGAGGGGCCAGCCAGCACAGAGCGCGTCCATCCACACACCCACACTCCAGCAGACCTAACGGCGTCCACGAGGGGCCAGCCAGCACAGAGCGCGTCCATCCACACACCCACACTCCAGCAGAGCTAACGGCGTCCACAGCAGATGTGCAAGCTGTGGCCACACCCCGGCACAGCTCCGGCAGTGCCCGGTGAGACCCAAGCACTCCGTGATCCTGGCTGAACGGCTGGAACAGCAGCACCTGCAGAGAAGGAAAGCCACGGCGCGGCCTTCCTCGGGGGGACGTGTGGTTCGGGGCCTGGCTGGGCTGCCACCACCCGTGAGCAAGTGAATCCAAAATGGCCTTATCACGGGCGGGCCGGCGGGCTTTCACCAGGCGCCAGGGGATGAGGAAGCCTCCACCTGCCATTGGCCCCCAGTTAGGCAGCACCTCACCTCTTCCCAGCTTTGGGAAGGGCCTGGGGTGCATCACCCAGGTCAAAAGTCCAAGGACAGGTCCCTTTCTCAGCTCCCCGGGTTTTGGAGCCTGAAGGCACCTACAGACACAGTGCTAGTTCAACAATTCTACATCAGCCACCTAGCTAGAGAATCCTATCAGAAATAGTGTGAAGTCTTTAATGTGCATGAGAAGTCACTTCCTCTTATTTGCTAGCTCGGATCCCATGAAGAGACTACGTAACGACCCCGAGACACGTGGCACACCACCACCTAGGACGGTAAGCACGGCGAGGATGGAGGGAGACCGGGAGGTGGTAAACCAGCGGGGCTACTGGAGAAGATGACAGTTCTCAAACACCACCCTAAGATCTGGCCATTCTGCTCTAGGTAAATACCTTGAAAGCAGCCAGTTAAACTAAAACTCACTTATTGGCATTTGTAAAAGTATTGGTAAATCATCAATTGTTCACCAACAGGTGGAGGCTACCTAAGTCTATGAACAGATTATGAATTAACATAGTCACACGTGGCCATATGTACACTACTCGTATATGTGAGGACACACGCTACGGCACGGATGAACCTTGAGGGCATCGTGCTAAGTGAAGGGAGCCAGGCTCAACGGAGCCAGCACTACAGAAGGCTACCGACGAGAGGCCGGGAGGCTGCCGGATTCACAGACATGGGGCGAGCGGGGGGTGAGGGAGGAGAGGGCCTGCGACGCTCGCGGCAGGGGGCTGAGTGTCCATGGAAGGCCAATAGGAAAGTCTGGTGGAAATGTCACCAAGTTACATGCTCACCGTGGGTGAGAACAGGGCCTGAAGGTGTGGCTGACGGCCGGTACACACTTCGCATGCTCCAAGCTGGGGTCAACCCCCAGCACAAAAAACAACAACAAATCCTACATGGTCAAAATGATACATTTCAAGTTATCTACAGTATATTGCAAGAAAATCTAAAATGAAAATAGAAGGGAGAAGTCAATGTGGAAATTAAAGTTTAGTCAAGACGGTGTTTTCAAGAAAAGGAGAGACAGAACTATATGACAATGACATATTCCAAAAGGCAGAGAGGGTGAAAGTGTGGCTTAGAAGTATAGTGCCTGCCTAGCATGCAGGAGGCTGTGGGTTCAATTCCCACCACTGCCATAATAAAGCAAACAAAACCAGAACATACACACAGAGGGCAGTGTCAGCATAACCAACTGCTGTGGCAACCACGCATGCGGGAGACTCCCCACAGCACCCCCAAGACCACGTGTAGGTTCTCCATCGGCCTACAAGTTAGGGTCTGGAGACACAAGGAAGGTAAGAACTCGTCCAGGGTCACGAGCTAGGAAGTGACAAGGCCTCCATGTATACTCAGAAATCTACACCCAGAAACTGTAGTTTTAACCACTAAGTGAATCAGAAGAACAAGAGGTTAAGATAGAGTCAATATATTGTCTTCATTTCGAAGTCAAACATACATGTTGAGCAACTGGCATTAAATACTTCTCATCTCTTAAACGGATCCCAGTCGCCTCCAGCAAAACCAACAGAAAAGCAGCAGGAGCACTGGATTTCAGGTGACAGACATGGTTTTAAGTCCCGACTGGATGACTTCTTCCTCTTCTCCGCTTAACAGGAACTGAGGGTTTTCTGCCAGGCAGAGGCCAGGTGCCGGCGGGCTCGCTGTGGGGCTTGAGCCCTGGTTGGAAGATGAGACTGGTCCACCGCCTCGCAGGCTTGTTATGCAAGCCAGAGACAGGGTGTGACTGCTCCTGACTCCTACTTGGCACTAAATAGTAGTTGACTGAAGACGTCTCTTGCCTAATTCTCCAGAATAAAAATTCTTGATGATGATAAGATACATAAACCTGGCACTTACACTTTCAATGAAGGCATTGTGATGAGACAGATATGAACAAACAGCTACCTGGTTCCCGGCACCCAGCCCTGCTCCCTGCCCTCCACCAGCCCGGGGGGTCACGTGACAGCATACCAGTAGGTCAGAGTTTTGGGGTTTTTAAAAATTCTTCCCAGGGACTGGGGATATGGCCTAGTGGCAAGAGTGCTTGCCTCATATACATGAGGCCCTGGGTTCAATTCCCCAGCACCACATATACAGAAAACGGCCAGAAGTGGCGCTGTGGCTCAAGTGGCAGAGTGTTAGCCTTGAGCAAAAAGAAGCCAGGGACAGTGCCCAGGCCCTGAGTCCAAGCCCCAGGACTGGCCCCCCCCCAAAAAAAAAAATTCTTCCCAGAAGAGATGGGAAAAGAGAGAAGAACATGTCGGAAGGATGGAAACGGCACGTGTGGGCACAGGCGAGATGGCAGGCTGCAGGGAATTCCCACCTATGGTTTCTCTACAAGCCCTGGAGCACCAGCCCTGTCCCCGGACGGAAGATGAAACTTCCTAACCCCAAAAGCCAATGGACAATGCAAGTCTGCCCTGTTTCTCTTGCACGCGCGTGCGCGCGCACGTGCACACACACACACACACACACACATTTCAACAGCAGCCTATTCTCTTGCAACAGGGTCAAAAGCCATTATGGAATTTCATTTTTAGAGACTTCACTAAACCGGGTAACAGAGATCTCAAATATAATGATTATGAATCTTACCATGATCACTGGTTATTGGCTGAATTAGTCATCCCGTCTGGTAAGCTACAGCACTGCAGGAGTCAAAACCACATCTGACATCACCCAGTCTGAGTGGGTGTTGTTACCCACATGCACTGTGATAAATTCGGCAGTGGGAGACTTTTCCCGGACACTGGGTGTCTGCATAACTCAGGGTGCTTTCCTTCATCTGAGGAAAGCTGCACTTCCCTTTTCAAGTCCCGTGGGGGCAAGAGCCACTGCAGCAATAAACATGTCACGCCACTCCCCCCAAGTCTCAGGAAGGAGGCCCCGTGTCCCTTAGCTCGGGCAAAGGGGGAGGGCAAGGCAAACAGCAGGGATACCCTAAGGCCCCAGGCAGAACCACATTCAGGGTCCCACCCGCCAGTCCCAAACACTGCCTGCCAACCCATTCACCTGAACTTCTTACAACTCGATAGTGTGAATTAAACGACACCCTAGAAAGCTGCCTAGTGAGGAAATTTCATGTCAATAGAAGATGAACTGCACCAAGAAGATTCTGCCAGGCAAGTCCAAACCTGTCTCCCTACCTAGAATTTGATTCCCAAGATCACCTTTTCCATCTTGAGTCTTAGCAGGACGTAATTGTTGTGGAAGCCTCTCTGCTGCAGGAGCTATAGGAGAGACATGAGAGGAACTCTGCATTTTGCAGGCAGGCAGTCTTTATGTCAACTGCTTTCACCATAGTCCAGAAGCCTATTTGCCACCACAGCTGGGATTTGAAGATGGAAACAACCCTAATTCCATGTGGCATGACGGAAGTTGGAGGAGGAAGACTGCTATATCCCAAACGCTCTCCACGCTCCTCCTTGGGGAAGACGGGTGGTGGTCACTCAGGGCCCGCTCTGGCTGCAGTCGTCAGGATACAGCCCAAACTAACAAAGAAGCTCTGCCCCGGGACAGCAGCTACTCAGCACAGAGCACCGCACTGGTGGGGAACGGCCTCTATGATGAAAGCCCTGGGCTCCTGGCTCTGACCTCTCCCACCCAGGAGGCGCGTGGACGCGCTGTCCCCTGCAGAGGCCTTCCCCGTCACGGTTACGGTGCTTAGACCCTCAGCCGTCACTTTTGCTTCTCTGTACAGAGAAGCAGCCCACAGAGGCCAGGCCAGGCACGCGAGGCGAGAGGAGCATCCTCACGCCAGCCCTTGTCTGGTTCAGCCATAGGGCCCAGTAGAAACGCCTCTGCCACTGCACCACAGACTGTGTTTCTCAGGAAGTCTCCAGGCAGAGGACGGCAGCACGGGCTTTGGGGAGCCGTATGCTCCAGCTAAAGGGGCAACTAACGCCACACGACAAGGTGCAGCAACAGAGGATCTGACAAGGTGCTGAGAAACGTTCTGCTCCACCGCAGGGCTCTCCCTCCACTTCCCGAAGCTTTGGACCACCCCACCAGAAAGCCATGCCTACTTCTCAGCCCCCTGGCGGGGCATCAGTGATCTGTGCAACCATGGCGCCATCTAGCGGAGTGGTGGGACTTAGCTTAAGTATCGCAGGTAGTAAATTCCGATGACAGAGTACATACAACTGGGATTGCCACTTTGCTTCTTCCTGTGCATTCCCTCCCTCCGAGTGCAATCTTCATCACGGTGTTTCCTACCCACCACTTTCCAACCAGATCACTGAGATCTTTGATGAAAAGCACGTTGCTTTTTAAAGATGTGCTTTGTGAAGCGTATAATCCTTTCTTATTTTTTCGGCTGGCATCTCCTTTGAGTGTATGTTTAAATTGTAGAGATAGATCAATGTCACGAAACATGTACAGGTTTATGACAGAAGCTGTAACTATCTCAGATGTTGAGCCATGAAACATTAGTATGCATTGCTGCTGCATTTCTTTGGCCCCACAATTTTCCAGGAAATTGTTTAAGCACAAAAGCAGAATGTGAATCATCTGAGGACTGTATAAGGACACGGGCTCTACCCATGCCGTGGAGGGTTCTGCATCCGCAGGGTCAACTTCTGGGAAGCAACACGGGGGCGGGGGCAGAGAGCACGCTTGCCAACTCTGGCTTAGATTCTCAACTGGAGTTTAGTCACTGCCACTACAGAGAGACCTCAGAATGCTGCGGAATTCCTCTTCCCTCTCCCAGTGCCGTCTGTAAAATGGGGATGGCCACGCTGCCGCCCAGGTTCCTCGTGAGGACTCCATGGGGTAGGGGCACAGAATGGCCCCATGGTGCTGACATACAGAGGTGCTGAGTGTAGACGGGCGCTTTCGTGCTGCCCAGCCTGAACAGACCCAGCGGAGGAATACCATTCCTGGGCTTAGTCCAGCTACCACAATGCTATTTGCACCTCTGATATGTTTTATAAGAATTCAAAATCAAGAATAAAAGCCTCCCAAGAGTCTGATGCCTCCCCCACTGCAGTTTTCACTTGAAAGTCAACCAATTAATAAGCACGAGGGCACAGATGGAATTTTGCCAGCCATGTACCTGGGAGAGTACATAACACACTTGACTTTAATTCATGTGTACTATAATCTTGTGGGTTAAAGGGTCATAAAAGTTCTTCTGGCTTTTCTTATACTTCAAAGGAAGCAATTTAATGGCCATGAATTACAGTCTACCAATTATACTGCAACTATGAAACTGTTCTGGTATGACTCCCAACCTGCCTCCCGAGCCAAAGGAACTTCAAGGAAAGAATTTAAACAAAATAACCTTTCCAGGCTTTTATTAGGCTTCCACACAGCAGAGTATCTGTGGAGCCCAGAGAGCCTGATGAGCAAGTTCTGTAGGGGGTCCCTGCCCTGGCTGCGGTGGGCAAGGAGCAGCCCAATCAATGAGAAGTAGCACATGCCATTCCCGTGGGTCGGGAGACTCGCTAGACACAGACTCTGCCAGAAACAGGAGAGGGAACAATGAGTTGCCATTCTTAAGGGGAAAGAGTTGCACCAAAAATGTGAATTAAGAAAGATGTCAGACAAACATGGGCTCCTCCTGGCCACAGCCAATGAGTCCCACAGGGCTAACCTAAACTACTCTCATCGTCCTGGACTCGCATTAGAACAAGGATCTTTCTCTCAGTAGCAAAGAAAACCTGTAGCTGAGAGGGGCTTCCACATGGTAGAATGCTCCAATTGGATCTGGATTTGATTTTCAATCCTAGTTTTCCACTTAACCAGGTGTCTGGCTTTAGACGCCTTCTCCGAGCATCAGTGTGTTCCTCTAAAGTGGGGACAGTCAGCTTGGTGTGGACTGGTGCCTATAATCTCACAGTCTCATGCCTGAGATAAGGAGAAATGAACCTTGAGTCCAGACAAGGCAAAAAAAGTTTGCAAGACAGCACTTCAACCAAGAGCTGGGCATGGCGGTTCATGCCCGTCATCACCGCTACAACTGGAAGCATTACTAGGAGGGTCAGGCTAGCCTGCAGAAACAAGTGAAATCCTAACAAACAAATAACCAGAGCAAAGGGCTTTAGAGTTGCGGTTTAAATGGTGGAGTGTTGGCCTAAAAAGCGTCAAGACCTGAGTTTAAAGCCCAGAACTGCTTAAAAAGAAAAGAAAGAAAGGGGAAGGGGAAGGGGAAGGGGAAGGGAAAGGGGAAGGGGAAGGGGAAGGGGAAGGGGAAGGGGAAGGGGGAGGGGAAGGGGAAGGGGGAGGGGAAGGGGAAGGGGAAGGGGGAGGGGAAGGGGAAGGGGGAGGGGAAGGGGAAGGGGGAGGGGAAGGGGAAGGGGGAGGGGAAGGGGAAGGTTAAAATACATGAAGCTAGTCAACGGTATCTACAAAGGCTGCATGAGGCTTAGGTTGAGGTGATATGCACACTCCACACCTCTCCTCCCCGCTGAGTTCCAGCACCTGGCCCAGTTTCCTGCAACTAGCCAACAAGGCCAGGTGAGAAGATGTAAAAATGATGTTACAGAAGTGCAATGCACACATAGTGCTTACACTGAAACCACACACACCTAGAATCACGGAAGCTGTGAAGGTCTGGATGAAGAAAGGCCAGGTCCTTCCCACTTCCTGCCATGGTCACTCAGCGGCACCCCCTCTGGATGTCTCTGGTGGCCTTGTATGTCTGGAGCCCTCCGCAGGGGGACTGAGCAGGGGTGGCCCTCCCCAGGGGACTGAGCGGGGGTGGCCCTCAGTGCCTCAGCGACACTCCTCTGGACGTCTCTGGTGTGTCGCCGCCCTCCCCAGGGGACTGAGCAGGGCTGGCCCTCAGTGCCCCAGGCACACTTGTCCTGCTCAGTCTCGGAATGTGCATTTGGTGCATTTGTTGTGGGCCTGTGGGGAACTCAGAGTCTAAGATGTGCGGGGTCAGCTTTCCCCCCGCTGGAGCAGGGAGGGGAGGACGGGAGCTGGCAGGAAGGCAGTGGTGTGGGCCTCATGTCACTGTTTGTTTTGTTTGCAAATGCACATACAGCCCAAGGAACGAATGGAGGGCACCGAAGGTAGCGGGGCGTGGTGCAGCCTGAGCGCGGAGGTGACCAGGGGGAGGCGCGCCAAGCTCCTTCGCCCAACAACTGCGCGGTGGAGGGCTGGGGAGAGAGAGGACACAGCGACCGCAGCACCCAAGCGTTACGCTCTGAACCCGCGTGTGGGGCCCTGCCACAGACAGGCCAGCTAGCTCCTTCCCCACGGAGGACACGGCTCCTACCAACTCCCACCACACAGGCGCTAGCTCGGCTTAAGAAGCAGGAGGTGCAGAAGACGCAGACCCACCCCTCCTAGAAGCTCCTGGAGCGTTAGCCCAAGCTACGATGGGGAGCCAGACTTGAGCTTGATTCAAGATTAGAACTTTACACCAAATTTGACTCGTTTTAACAACTAAATTATGATGGAAAAATCACAATCGTTCCTCAAATTCCTATTAAGGTTCAAAAAAGGAGCCAATATAGAACAGCTGTGGCTTATTGGTTGGTTATTTTACCCAAACACTCTAAGGAACTAGTGATGCCTTAATACACCAGGCTTTATGCAGGGCCCAGAGAGAGAAAAAAGGGGAGGGAGGGAGGGAGGGAGGGGGCCAGTGTCACAGAAATACATTGTGGAACAACTTGTACTCCAAAGAGAGAAGCGGGTGTGACACGTTGGGCAGAACAAGTGTGATGCCGGCTAGGCAAGAAAAATGAAGTCGTTTCATCTCTCTCCCGCTCCTCAGAGCTGGGGCCCAGGTGCTGAGGCGTATGAGCTAACTAGGACACAGGAGGGAGCTAGGGTATGGGAAGTAGAGGCTGCACACCTCAAATCTTGATGGCAAGGAAGAGGCAAGAGCCAAGCTCCCTCCATACCCAAGAGGCCCTTGCAGACCTGGTCCCCGTCCACACTTGCTCGCTGGGGTGTGCGGTGGAAAGCGGCCAGCGCGGCTATCTGGGATGTCCTGCAGCTCCGCTCACAGGCTGGAATCCACAGGGGAAGACACAGCAGGGCCTGTGGAAGCTGAGCTGTCTCCACAGGTCTGTGTGAAAGCTTCCCGGAGCCGGAGGCGAGTAGGCTGCTTGCACAGGCCCCGGGAGCCAGCTCTCCTCGCCAGGGAGAGCCGGAGTCGGAGCAGGACAAGACAGCCTGCGGAGAAGGAAGAGGGACGAGACAGCTCTCTCTCATGCCGTGTGTGCGCGTGTGTGTGTGTGTGCATGTGTGTGTGTGTGTGCGTGTGTGTGTGTGTGCGTGCGCACGCTCAGGCACTGGAAGATGAGGACACAGACCAGTTCTGTGGACCTGTGGCTCACGCATACAACTTGCTCTAGTGCCTCTCTGTGTTTTGTTTTAATTGTCAACCAGTGGCCCCGAGGAGCTTCAATTTGCCGTGTCTGTTTATATACGCGGCGCAGAGCGTCCCCCTCCACCGTTCTCCCCACTGCCCCTGGCGTGGACCAGCCTTGCGCGTCCTACTTCCATCTTCACCTGCGTACTCAGAGTATTAGAACTGGATTTGCCCACCTTTCCTCCCTGTTTGTCCTCCCTCCCATTAGGCCTCATCTCCACTCCAACATGCCTCATTTATTTCTTTATTAGAATGTCAAGATCATTTGTTTTCAAAACAGGAGTCTGCCCTTTGTCCTTGGTGTACCAGTGATAGCTCTGCTTAGGCTACGCGCGCAGAGCATCCCCAGGGACCCAGGCACCGTCCCTCGATGAGACATTCCAGCGGAGATGAAGAATTAGGCTCCATTTCAAGTTCCACCTGCAGAGTGTGATTCTAGGCAAATCACTCAGCAAGTCTCCCCTTGGGTGAAAGGCAAGGGAAACCATGTGGCTGGGAAATGCCGGGCCCTACTTGGTCAACACCTAGCAAAGATCAACCCTGTATAACGTGAACGGTGCGTGCAAGCCACTGTGCTCCACCGTGGCAGTGTTCTCCTGTGAGCTGGAAACCTGTGAGCTAAGTGGACACAGCTAAGTCCACAGTACTAAGTGCCAATCACTCTACCAGCTCTTGAGAGGGGACTGACACAGACAGAGTTCAGCTGCTTAGCCCAGGCTGGTTTTGATAGAGAACATCCTCCAACTAGAGATCTTAATTTCTCTACTCTTCTTCAGTGTCCTTTTCACTTTTTATTTATTTTTTTGCCAGTCCTGTGGCTTGGGACTCAGGGCCTGAGCACTGTCCCTGGCTTCTTTTTGCTTAAGGCTAGCATGGAAATATTTACCAATCCATGTTTTTAACTAGAGTCTTGTTACTCTGTGATTGTATATATACACAGACAAGACAGACATATGTATACAGAAAAGAAGAAAAACATTCATTGTTTGCATATACAACAGGGTAGAAATCATTTTAGATTTCAAGCCAGACCACCTACATCTGGTAGTACAGAAGGGAATGCAAAGCAAGTCTCAGGCTCTTGGAGTGGGTCTTAGTGTTTCTGTTCAACAAGAGGGCAGAAAAACACCCCAGAACCTTGGGTAACAAAAATGAGGAGGAAGAAGCTACTGGGAGTTGTATTGTCTCAAAGAAAATCATGTATTTTATAAGGCTGTTGGAAGGTTCTCTTGATATTATTGTTATTAATAAAGACTGGAAGAAATAATGAATTAAAAACAACAATGGGAATCAAGAAGAATAAGAAGTTCCTCTCCTTTTCTAGATTTCTGAGGAGAACCATAATAGAGAACAAGCCTTTTTCTCTTAGGGGCAATAATTTGGTCATGGCAGGATAAAGATGGACCTCAGTGGTGACCTCTGTGTTTGCTTTCTTCTTCTTTTAGCAGTTCTCTAGAAGACTTTGCAGCAGAGATGCAGCAGTGCACAGAGAGGAGCTAAGCTCTGACTGCAGCAGGAAGAGTGAACTGCGATTCTGCCCTTGGACAGAGGTGCCTGCCAGTAAGTGGCCAGATAGATGTGCATCCAGGAGCCCGCTGGTGCCAGAAAGAGAATTAAACAAGTCGATCAAAACTCATTTCTTCATCTGCTACTACTTTAGTTTACTTAAACAAGTGCTTGCAGGAGAAATCTGAGTGTATTTTTGGCCAACACTCAGTGAATTATCTTTGCCTGGTCATAGAATGAACAATACAATAAAGCAAATCCAGATAGGGAAGAAAAGAAACAGACCTCATCTTAAAATATTTCTTGGATAGCGAGGTGTCAGTGGCTCATGCCTAGAATTCTCCTTGGGAGACTGAAAACAGGAGGACTGTGATTCAAGGGCAGCCTGAGCAGAAAAGTACACAAGATCCATCTCAATAGAAGTAAGCTGGACAGGGCGGTGCAGATCTGTGATCCCAGCTGTCTTTGTCTTAGTTTATATGTTAATCTGAAGTTTTTGGAGATTGCATTGATGGTTCAGATATCATCCATGTGCTGGAAGCTTGCTCCCCAAGGTAAGAACACAGAAATGGGTGGACACTGAAGGGGTGAGGGGGGCCTCCCAAGAGAGGACTTGGTCACGGCCGAAGATAAATGCTGGCCTCTTAGAGGCTCTCTTAGTTTGTGCAGGAGGCCACTTTATCTTGGACTTTCGGCCTCTAAAAATGTATATTAAATACACATTTTACAAAGCAATTAGCCTCAGTATTTTGGTACAACAATAGGAAAGCAGAGAAGGCCCAAAGCTCCCAGAATTATGAGATCAGAAAAGGACTGGAGAGGTCATTCTGTCAGCCTGGTCAGCACATGTGGCCCAGGACCAGGAAAGTCTAACAGTGAACTTGGAATAGAAACCTATACTGTAAATACCTTTATAAATTTAGAGCTTAATAGAACACTAGCAAGATAAACTCACACACACACACACACACACACACACACACACACACACACACACATACTGAGAATCCACCTTCTGATCTGCCCTGGCATGATTTTCCCATCTTACAGATGGGTAAACCAAGCTTAGGCATTTGCCAAAAGTGGATGACCTGAAAATTCCCATCAATAACTTCATACTGGTGCCATGTTTTCTTCTATTCTGGCTAAAATTTTGCTTTTGTAAAAATTCAAAAATACCAATATCCAAGTCACCAGTGGCATAAGCTCTCAATAAGATAACTTGAAGTTCAACAGTAAGTAGGGGATTGCCCCACCCGCAAGCAATTTAGACAGGACTGCAAGAAAGTGGGGAGTGGTGTCAGAGATCCAACTACTCTGTCCACAGGAGGTAGGCATCCTTACTCATGAGGCCCACGCACAGGGTCCAGACGCTGGAATGTTGGGAAATGAGTCTAAACCACAGCCTGGATTCCAACCAGGCCCAGTCCTGTCCTTAGCCTGTGTTATCTTCCTACTCAGCCCTCCCTCTGCATTTCAACTGAGTTCCTGACTTCTGCTAAGCCACTGAATTCTATGATGGTTATGGGAACTACAGCACAAGTTCAAGTGGCTTGATAACCCCTCCCCCCAACACCTGCCAGAAAGTCCCCTCACGCTAAGTTCACATTTGGCTCACTGCACAAACCTCACCCAGTTGTAATACCCCGAGACCTATCCTTGTCTTCCAGCAGGAGGACAGAGCTCCAAATGTGCAGATGGCAGAGAAGTAGTGGGTACTGGCTATCAATGTCATAATGAAGCAGTGGTGTTGGCTATCAGTATCATGATCAACCAACTGTGGCTGCCCATCCCTTGCAGGACGACAGGTTTACTCTAAAACACCTTCTTACTTTTTCACCTGTCATTAGCACATAAGGGGATATTTTATAGTGAATATGTGGAATTAAAAATGAGGAGTTAAAGAGTCTCCAAGTGAGGAGAGGAGAAATTGAAACCCAGTGTTTGTCCCTACAGTCAAATGAACCTGAAGAACTCTTGGTTGGAACAACAGGTGGCGCTGTCATTTCTACACTTTTCCCTGGCAAGAAACCTTTGCAGCTTGTGGTTTCACCTTCCAGGAGGCTTTGGCAGTTTCTGTTACCTCCTCTGTGGGTAGCATGCCTGTGTTCCCGTGTGAGCAATGCAAATGTACACAGGGAAACATGAGGGTCTGTGTAACACAGTTTACCAGGGAAATAAACGCCATATGCTTTCATATGCTTTATCTCTCATTATCATATAGATATCTATCGTCTATCTGCCCCTGGTATGCATATAAGAGGAAGGTCAGGCATAACCCAAGGTCCTAGGACACATTTTAGGCAAATGATAGAAATCTAAGATTTGAGAAAGCTGTTGTCTTTTCATTCACATCAAGAAAATATTCTCCTGTCCATTTGATAAGCACCATCTTCACTCTTCTGTCCTAAAAGGAACGAGCAGGGACAGGAATTACATTTCCATGAGGAAAATACAGAATTTAAGAATGATTTTCAAATGTGCTAAGAAGAGAGAATACATCTTATAGGTTTTGGGGTTGTTTTTTTTTTGGTTTTTTTGGCCAGTCCTGGGGCTTGGACTCAGGGCCTGAGCACTGTCCCTGGCTTCTTTTTGCTCAAGGCTAGCACTCTGCCACTTGAGCCACAGCGCCCCTTCTGGCCGTTTTTTTCTGTATATGTGGTGCTGGGGAATTGAACCTAGGACCTCATGTATACGAGGCGAGTACTCTTGCCACTAGGCCATACCCCCAGCCCAATCTTATAGGTTTTTGTGTGAGTTTTAAATATGAAAAGTCTGCCATGTGAATAATCTTTCACTGAATACTCAGCTCATTTTTTCACTCACATGTCTAATTTTATTATGCATCAGCAGGTATTATGTAGTTTCTAGGCTGTAACTTATCAGTTATTGGTTTGCCATTTTGCATTTATTTAATTTTGAATTTGTGGGGTTTTTCCTATTAAGATTTCACAATGTGAACGTGCCAGTGTATCAAACTGGCTATCGCGCTTGATCACAGCCCACAGCAGCCACGTGGCATCTGGAGAGGCAGCCGGAAGACGCAAGTGTGAAGGAGGAGGTGTGTGCGGAGGACACTCACTGAGCCACGGCCGCTGCAAGGACGCCACAGTGTTTCCACACTGCCCGGGTCCCTGTTCCATGCAACAAATGTCTGAGAGACACGCTTGCTGTCTGAGAGAACAGAGGCCTGGAAAATTCCACCTAATGCTTTTTTTTTGGTGTATAGCTTATAACTCTCTTATTAACATTATTTTATAAATAGAAAAGAGTACAAGAGAAAAATCAAAACATGCACCAAGCATTCAAAGGCCCCGGAGAGCCTCCCATTAGCAAGTCTGTGCTATGACAAAGTAGAACAAGCAGGGGTGCGGCTTCCTGGGGAGCAGGTGACAGAGCAGTCACACTTCTGGATGAAGTGGGGCTCCTGAGGCTCCAAGTATGAACTTTGATTCACCCCTGGCTCTAGCTGGCTAGCAGGTATGACACAGAACTCTTGAAACCCACTCCTCATACAAATAGCAAGAAAACAGATGCTTTGTCAAGCTACTGTATTTTAAAGAGTTATTTATTCCTATTATAGCAAGTATTACGAGGTTCCGTGGAGAATGTCCTATTAAAACTGTCATTGAGACACAGAATGCAGCCACAGTGCTGTAAGCTCAAGAGAACAGCCAAATCTTAGAACCCAAGGAAAAAGTCCCTTGCAGACAGCACAGACAACAGTACTTTCTCCTCACAACTTGGCTTAGGGGTACAGTGGTTGCCTAGCATGCAGGAAGCCCTGGGTTCGACTCCTAAACACCACATAAACAGATAAAGCTGGAACTGGCACTGTGGCTCAAGAGGCAGAGCGCTAGCCTTGAACTAAAAGAAGCCAGGGACAGTGCTCAGGCCCTGAGTCCAAGCCCAGGACTGGCAAAAAAAAAAAAAAATTGTGGTTCAATACACAACATGAAATTTACTATTTTAATTGATTATATCTATCTGGGGGGTGTGAGGGAGGTAGCTCTGAGGTTTGAATTCAGGGCCTCACAGGTGGTGCTCTACCATGTGAGCTATGCGCTAGTCCCGTTTTCACCATTCAGTAAGTGCATTGCCACTGCTGTGCAATCACTACCACCACCTACGTCAACTTCCCATCTTCTAAGTGAAGCCCTGCAGCCATTAATACTACCCCCTTCCCCCCACCGTCTCAGCCCAGCGAGCACCGATCCATACGGGTCTCCATCACGGTGACTGCCCTGGGCACTTCGGCCTTCTGTGGCTGGTTTCTTCCACTTAGTATGATGTCTGCGTAGTTCCTCCAGGACGTGGCACACATCCAGATCTCCTTTTCAAGGCTGAATTCCTAGGTCAGGATCCCGGCTTTCAGTTGACTTACCAGCCAGGCTGGGCCCAACAGGAAGAGGGCTGTCACCACTGAGGAAATGGACAGTATTCACGAGGTTAAGCATCGGGCCACACTGGGGGTGACGAGGGACAATGGCTGCACAGGGAGCTGCATGCTGGGCCAGCGGAGGCCAGGCTGCTCCTGCCCCCTGCAGGTGCAGGGAAGAAACGCTAGAGCTCTGGAAGATTCTACAACACCAGCACAGCTCCGGGAAGAGGACGTGCTTTGCCATCGTCACAGAACAAAAGCACCACTTCAAAAGGGTTTAACTGGAGAACGAGGAGAAATCCTGGAAGATAAGGGAAGGCCAAGCCTCTGGGGACGAGGAGAGAGGGGACACGGGGGGCGAGGCAAGGGGAACAAAGAAAGGAAGACAGAGGAAAGGGAGAAAAGAGAGGAACCACAAGGACGATGATGGGAATGGAAAGCAGCTTTGCCAGCATGAGGACGTGCGGGTCATCCTGCCTGTGGCGGAGCTGGGGGGAGGAGAGGCCTCCATTTTTGTTTTATCCTTCTGAATTCCTGTACATAATCCATTGCACACAGTTACTAAGGAGAGCTCCTGGCCGCCAGAACCTCTTCCCATACTGAGCTCAAGGACCAAGGGGTTTCACAAGGCTCTCCCCAGCACAGCAGGGTCCTGGCGTCTGGTCCCCTGTACGGGAATACAATCCTGTCCAGGTGACAGGTGACACCACTTCCTGCCCCTGCTGCACGGCCCTGGCTGGCATGAGCCGGTGAGAGGCAGCCCCGGCCACGGGCCAAGCAGACTCCAAGCTGCCTTCTGCTCCCAGCACACTTTTACAGAGGATCCCGACAGAAAAGGGTGCTCAGAGCCTGGAGTTTTCCTCAAGAAACTGCGACCCACTGCCAGGAGGCTTCTTGTGGCCTGCCTTCCCGGATGAGCTGCGTGTGTCCAAAACTGACATCTTCTGTCAAATCTGCCTAGTTTAGGGTTCAGAATACTAACCCCCTCCATTTCAAACGCTTTTGCCCTCCCAACCTGTTACAAGAAAGGAGCCTGTTAAAAAGACAACACAATGACTGTTACGTAATAGCAATGACCGTGAGTAGCCGATGATGATCAGGGCTTCCTATGAGCAGACACCTCCAGGTGCCTGGCATTGCCACACAGAGCCCAGAGCAACCCACAGAGAGAGCGCTTCTTTCCAGTCAGGAAGCGTGACCGTAGGACCCACGGTCTGCGCTCTACCCTCCCTCGGATTCCTCTTCAAGGCACTATGATTTCTTGGGGGTTTGTGCTGAGACAACTGTTGCTTTTAATGGGAAAGAAAATGAAAACTTCCATCAACTTTTATATCTTGATGGAATCTGAAACTCCTCGCTGTACATTTTGGAACAAGCCCACAGCCACGAGGCTCGGCTGCACAGTTCGGTGTTGAGCTCCTAGCACAGACCTCTACAGAGCTATGGAGTCCAAGGACAACGTTGATGGCAAACATAAAGGCTAAAGACAGTGCCATTTGCGCTGTACGGATATGGACATTTGCTCAGTGCCAGTGAGAGCCCCGTGGGGACACTGGCAGTCACAGCGCGGCCTGGCCCTCCCCTCCATTTCCACCACAGGCCAAGGTCAGGAGGGAGCTTTTGTTGCCCCCGCGGC